>NC_059151.1:1070443-1370443 GCF_020740605.2 Lemur catta
TGTTTTCTGTGCAAATTATTTAGTAACCAGATTCTCCTAGTTTCAGAGGTAAAAATTTCAGTTTATTACGTGAAATACTCTTTATTCTATCTGCTTATATCTTCATTATCCATGTCACCGGCCTATTATATATCTCCAAATTCCTCAATTAGGTAGGTAGCTTCCGTAATAAAATATAAGAGAGGGCTATTGCATGCCTGAAACCAACAGTTGGATGTGACAAGGACAGATTAAAGGTCATGACACCTATCATTAGGGAAACAATTTCTACAGGTTTGGAAAAAAAAAAAAAAAACCTCTCAGATTGATCTATGTCTTAAATTTCAACCTAAAACAGATACATCTGTCAAGTTCGTACCATTATTTTTCTAAGATAGCATTTTCCCCCCTGAATTATCGTGGAACAATACTAAATAACAAGCAGCATGATAAGATGACACCCTACCTAGTGATATATATTAGTCCATTTGCTGTTGCTTATAACAGAATACCTGAAAGTGGGTAATTTGTAAAGAAAAGGAATTGATTTCTTACAGTTACGGGGGCAGGGAAGTCCTAGGGTGAGGGGCACATCTGGTGAGAGCCTTCCCGTTGGTGGGAACTCTCCGCAGGGTTCCAAGGCAGCGCCAGGCACCGCAGGGCAAGCAGGCAGAGCGTGCTAACATCCTACCTCAGGTCTATCTTACTCTTCTTACAAAACCACCGGCTCCTCTCCCACCATAACCCATTCATCCATTAACTCATGAATCCACTAATCCATTCATGAGGGCAGAGCTCTCGAGACCCAGGTACCTCCTAAAAGCCCCACCTCTCCCTACTGCCACAGTGGGGATTGCGTTTCAACATGAGTTTTGGAGGAGACGCTCAAACCACAGCATGATCCATAATTAAAATATTCCGTTTTAGTGAAACCAGGCGTCCTAAGAGCCATGGAATGGGTGCTTTAACAGGTAACTTTGTTTTGACTGTCTGATTTTTTTTTTTCTTTTTATTACCCAGATGCACGTTCATTTCATAGACATTCCAGGGAAGGTGGGATTAGAAAGTTAAAGGTCTTTCTCATAATAAAGGAGAAGAGATTCCTGAAGTCATGCATGTTACATTCCACACATTTTCCATGGTTCATAATAGAAAGAAGTTGTAGGATAGTGAAGTACTTTGGAAATGCCGGTGATACTCAGTGTTAGGAAAGTATTGAGATGGAGAAATGTCAAAGAAATAGAAGCAAACTGAAAATGTTTTTTTTTTTTCCTGTTAAAATATCAGTCTGCTTAGGTATACAATGTTTTATTAACCCTCAATTCTATTGTATGCACTTATACATATGCATGGTAATACACTTATTTATATTCAACCAAACATTTGGCAAGATGCCTAGAATAGTCCAGTGTTTTAAGAGTCAAACAAATGACTCAGAGATTGAAAGTCTTGTTTCTTTTTCAATATCTCAAAGTGTTAACAATTCTTTGTCCTCTTGTTGCTGCATTCTATAAGTCTATTAATTGACAAACTACACAAACTACCTAAAAACTATCTGTATCTACATTAAATGCAGAGCCTTCATTTGGGAATTACAGCTGACATATTTAATATCTTTGTGTATTTGAGTGGATGTATTTGGTTTCTAGGTGGACAGATAAAATCCACAAGTCACAGGTTTTTGCTTTATTTTGTTTTGTTTTTGCTTTTTTTCCTCTTTTAGTCCATTGGTGGGATAGAATTTGTCAAGTCAGGGTTTAGAATTTTATTAGTTAGGTAGCTAATAAGAACAATCATTCGGATATGGAGATTCCTGATGACTTAAGGAGTGACCTCTGCCCTTCCTTTCCCTTCTACACTGTGTTGGGAGGTGGAGCAAAAACGGGCCCAGTGGAATCAGAAAGACCGTGGCATTACCTGCGTCACTCCGTACTTGTGTTCTGTTGCAATGTGTACTGCTCGCAAGTCACCTTGCCTCTCTGAACCTCAGTTTTCTCTCCTGCAAACTGGAATTTTGAGAACTATCTAGGGCTGCAGCAAAGATCTGAGACACAGTCTGGAAGTCCAAGTCACACAGTAGTCACTGGACACATAAAAAGGACTATTTTCATAATCTCCCTTTATAGGTCTTCATGATTTTTCCATTACCTTGTGGTTTCTCAACTTTAGGGCTATAAATATTTTTCTTCCTTTTGTGAATAAAGGGAGGCGTTTCCTGTGCCCTTTCTGTACGAGGACGAGGATGCTATTGGGAAACTATGAAGGGAGACAGCCCAAGCTACAGACTGTTCCTTTTCTTGCGAATGGTAGATGGGAAAGTAACTAAGACAGATAAGGAGGGGAGGGAATATGAACTTCTCCACTCCTCAGACTAGATTCCTTATTTTCCCTAAACATCTTGGGTAAAAATTCATCCCCCCAGACTCCTTTGGAAGCTTGGCAGTCCGGAGCTCCCTTCCCTGGTGTTCCGGTGGAGCCCAGGAATGCCGGCCTTGAGGGCTCAGGGCCAGACCTGTGTGTGCACTCACGCTTAGAGTGAGCAGCGTCGGGGGTCCCGATAAGCCAGCACCCAAGGGTGCAAGATGCGTCCTGAACTTTCGTATATGCGTTTAGCGAGACAAGTTGTCAAACGGTCACTAAGGAGTTTGCATTCCAAAAGAATAGATGCATGCATTTTATTAGCATATTATCCTACGAGAGCCCTAAAAAATGATTCTGTATAGAACATTTTCAAATATCTATGTGACTTTGGAAAACAATCAACTCATCCTTTTAAAGACCCCTTCAGAACTCCTCTTTTAAAAATTACGTAGGTGCTAAGAATCTAAACCAAAGTAGCTATTAATAATGAGGGAAAATTCAGGACTCTGTATTTTCCTTTCTAAAATAGAATAAAAGGGGAAAAAAATCCTGGAGGAGAAGGCACAATTCAATCCTTGTTTAACTCAGTCTCAGGCTGAATGAAGTTTGAAGCATGTAGGAAAAGCAGATGAAAGTAACACTAAGCCTACACACCCCATTCCACGCTCAGACTTCTCTGAGTAGAAGTGGGGTTGAAGTAGCGAAGTTTACAACAGTTACCGAAGACTCCTTAGTCCTATAAAATGACATTATTTTAGTTGGGGAAAACCTATAAAGTTCAGCTGCTAAAAAATCCCCTAAACTCAAGACAACTTTCCTAGGTCTGAAAGAGTAAAGTGATCATTCAGGATATTTCCATAGGCTCTTCAGAACACACACAGAATTTTTATGTTTACATGAAAATATAGTTTCTGAATATGTCTCCCTTTTTACTCCCTTTTTATTCAATAAACTTCATGTTAGTTTTTTTTTCACTCTTTGGAAAAAAATGACTATACTTTTAAAATAATATATAATTTATGGTGCCTCAAGATAAATCATATCTTTAATTGAGTGGAGGTCCCTTCCATTTTTACTGTGTCATTACACTACCATAAATCAGCACCTTGTTTCCAACAGGTGCTTTTTAAATGAATTTCCTTCAAGATCCCGAAGTCAGGAAACAACTGGTGCTGGCTGATGGCACTTGCTCGGGGCAGGATCTGGCTATGCCGAGGATTAGTCTTATTTGGGAACCGGCGTGTGCTGTCCAGCCGGTCACGGGGAGGTGACCCACGGACCAGCTACATGGGGGGTGAAAGAAGTGAAGTATCAGTCCCAGAAATGCACGTGCTGGTGAGATTCCATCACTCATTTCTCATGAATCTAAACTGTATCTGTCATGGGCTGACTAAAAATCCATTTTTGACCAATAAACACCATGCCACGTGTGAAAAGTAGTCTTTAAAGTTTACCTTACTTTAAATATATTAGACTAACATATCGGGAGAATTTGAAAAATCCTTTAGAAATAATGATTTTTAAATTTTGAAAACAATCAAAATAAACTTATGTATTCCTATGTGTGGGTTAAATGTGTTATCCAGATTCTATGGCCTTCGCAATTGATATTTATAAAAAACTTTCATTTTTTTCCAAAATGAAGAGCCAGCTTTATGAGTGAAGCTAAGAGCCCACTAGAGGTCACTTTTTCAACTTATTTTCCTAAATAACTAAAAAACTTCAGCCTTCGTTCTTGTCATTGAATCTTTTTTACGAGCCCTTGTTCCCCGTGTTAGAACTTTCGTTTTCTCCCAGAAAAGTTTTTAATACTTCTCAAACTTCTTTTCTGATGTCCATCTGGTACTACTCCTAAGAACTCTTTGTTATTCCCTGTGGTCATATATTCTTTTTTCTTCTTTCTTTTTTTTAGAGATGGGGGGTCTCACTATGTTGCCCAGGCTGGAGTGCAATGGCTGTTCACAGCCACAATCATAGCAGAGTACAGCCTTAACTTCTGGGTTCAAGTGATCCTCCTGCCTCAGCCTCCCAAGTAGCTGGGAATACAGGTGTATGCCATTGCACCCAGCTTCCTGGGGTGATATATTTTTATTTTTGAAGCATAATTTCTATTGTGACATTTTTTAATGATCTTCCTGAGTACCTAATTAAGTCTCTATTCTTGTTGATTATTCCAATGTCACTATTTGAACACTAGCAACATCTATTTCCTAAAGTGTTAGTGGACTTTCCATGCTGCATTAGTGTGAAAGAGAGTGTACGGCCTTCTTAAGACTTGGAAGCATCCATGCAATTTCTGTGTCTTGTTGCAAACACAAGAAAAATGTCCAGCATCAACACCTGTTGAATTGAATTTCTGAAATGTGTCATTCTTGATTTAATTTCCCTAGTGACCCATAAGAGCTATGTTTTGAACCACTTTTTAAAAAGCAATAGCTCTAAAATATGAATGCCTGATATACTTTATCTAACTAAACGACATTGTAGCATTTTTTCCCCTTACTTTTGCAGTTTTGACTAGCAGGAAAATGTTCACAAGCTGCTATCACGTTAGTTTCACGAGTTGTGCATAAAAACCAGCATTACAAACATAGTTCTGTACGTTTTCTATCAGGCCACCTGGCATAAGATTATAATTTCCTGGCTTTCCAAATGCCCACTATATCTCTCCTATGCCCATAACTATATTGATTTTAAAACACTTTTTCTCAGCTATTTTTTAAATTCAACCAAAATGACTACTTTAAAACTCAGAAATAGTATAATATCTCATTTGTCTATGAAACGGAGGTGCTGGTAGGAAAATCACATGCAGAGACTTATTCTTACCTCCCAAAAGAATGACTGTCTCTCTATATCATTCATCTACCATTTATCCATATAAATGCCCTAAAACAGAGGCCACTTTAACATAAATTCTACAGCTTTAAAAAAGATGTTATAGAAGATGTCAATAGAAAATAATACCTGAAAAACCTGAGCATCATTAATAAAACATCAGGTGTGCTTTCAATCATTATGCATGCAGTACATAATTTTAACACATAAAAATTTTAATGCATAGAATTTTTAATAATTTTGACTGGTTAAAATTATTTTTATCCATCAATACTTCTCCATGTGAAACACTAAAATGTTGCAGACAGGCTGTGGCTTCTGTCATCTACTGGCCCTAACTGCCAAACTTTCCTTTCGTATTCTTCCAGATCTGGTGATAAACATTTACGTTCAAATACGTGCACATTTATGACATATATCATACTATTTTGTTGTTTTGTGTACACATGTGTTTTAAATAAATGTTATATAACACTGAACAAATTCTTCTTTCTATGTGTTTTATCTTTATTCAATAATAGATGTTAGAGGTGTTTACATGTTGGTTCCTATAAATCTCATTCTTTTGAACTACACATAGTTCTTGAGAGTGGATATACCCACAGTTTAGCCACTTTCCTAGCGAAGAACATTTAGTTTGTTTCTCCCTTTTCCTTCTTACAAATGACGCTCTCTAGATATCATTGAATGTATGATCAAATGTTCTCCTTCAATTAATACTGTGATGACTGCTTATTCATATGTTTGCATTTTTTCCATTGTATCATTTGCTTTTATTTCCTAATCTCTAGTTTTAAAATATTTTGAACATCAAATGGTTATGTATTATATTAATTTAAATCTGTTTCCCAGTTCATCTCTTGATTTTTAACTTTATGAGTTCTTTGCCATAAAAAAATTTTATTTTGATACTGTCAAATGTATCAGTTCTTTCTCTTACAATTTTAGTTTTGGTGTCTTGCTGAAGAAGACCATCCCTATGCTCAAAACAAATGCAGATCTTATATCTTCTTCTAGCTCTTTTATAATTTTATTGCTATTATTATTGTTTAAGTCTTCAGATTTTCTAAGAAGATTTTCATCTATGAGATTCACGTTTAGCTTTCATTCTTTTTCTCAAATAGATATCAAATATTTCTGACACCATTGGATACATTTTCTTACTGAATTAAAATTCTACTTTTGTAATATAAAATTTCTTATGTTCACAGGGTCATTTCTGAGTATTTTACTATTAATTTAATATTATTATTGTTCATGTGTTCCTGCATAATACCATATTTAAAAATTAGTACATGTTTTGCTAAGTGGTAGGTCAAACCCTTTCTTTTTCACTTTTTCAAAATTATCTGTGCTATTCTTTCATACTAATTTTAGAATCAGCTTGTTATGGAAAGATTCTATTGAAAGTGAGAATTGCGCTGAATTCACATATTAATCCAGGGGAGAAATAGCATATTGAGTCTCCTCATCAATAAATATAATGTGTCTTTGAATTTATATGTCATATAAGGTCTTTAGTTAAAGTTTTCTAATAGACTGGTCTGGTCTGGTTTATTCCTAGTCATGCCATAGTTTTTGTTATGTAATGAAAACTTTTATCCTTTTTTCTATTTTTGATGGTTGCTATTGTAAAGGAAATCTACAGAATTTTAGAGACTGATTTATATCTGGCTACCTGAATGTATTAATTCTAATTATTAATTCTAATAGTTGTCCAGTGATCCTCTCTGGTGGTTTTTATGTCAGTGATTATATCATCATCAAACAATGACAGTTTTGTTTCTTTCATACTAAGATATAAACCTCTTATTTTCCTGGTTTATTGCATTAGCCAGGACCTTAAAAATGTTGAATAGGAGTGTTGGACATCCCTGTCTTTCATTAACTTTAATTGGAAAAATATTTATATCTCATTCTTATGATTTTGCTGAAGTTTTTTGACAGGCACTCTTTATTAAGTTAGGGAACACTGTATTAATTTTAAATTTGCATGTAACAATATGATATCACTCTTGTCAAACAGGATAATTAGTATTTTGAGAGTGTCGAGCTATAATGGATTATTTTGTTGCACAGTACTGCAGATAAATTACATACAATATGAACTGGTCTATTAGACATCTCATGTGAGTAAAGCTAGGCTAATCCTAAAAAAGTGTTCAGAAGCAGCTAAAACAGCTCACCCTTAGATCCTCTCTTAATTGAAATTCTTTTTTCCAAGGCTGCTTGTCAGTGAAATTTGTTGCCAAAGATACAAAGAATACACCACTAGTGTGGATTAAAATATCAAATAAAACCCACTTTTAAACTACGTAATAAATACTTTGTCTCATTTTTCCTGAGCACACTAGCGCTTAAGATTTACCACCTAATAGGTCGTCCAGTATTGATCTTGACCTTGCTATAATGAATCCTTCTTGCCAGTGATAACATAAGGAGTCTGTAATTTATTCAACAAAGATTTAAAGAATGTTTATGTTGTTCCAGGCGTAGAAAATAGATACGGTCATGCGTTTCTTAATGGCTAAGATATATTTGAGAGATGCATTGTTAAGCAACTTCCTCATTGTGCAAACATCATAGTGTGTACTTACACAAACGTAGATAGCATGATAGCCTACTACACCCCCAGGCTATATGGTATAGCTTATTGCTTCTAGTTTACAAACCTGGGCAGTATGTTACTGTACTGTACACTGTAGGCAACTGTAACACAGTGGTGAGTGTTTTTGTATCTAAACGTATCTAAACATAGAAAGGGTAATACTTGGCGTTACCAATGTCATGATGGCTATGTTGTCATTAGGTGCTTAGAATTTTTCAGCTCCATTGTAATCTTATGGGACCACTGTCATATACGTGGTCTAATGTTGACTGAAATGTCATTATGCGGGGCATGACTGTACTGAAAGCTGGAGGAAAATTACGCCTCTGAAAAGCTGATGAATTGACTCCATTGTCATTCGCATACTCTAGAAGTAGAAACACATTTGCCTTACATACCTGGCAAAATCCTAGCCCAGTTCAAATCCAATTCCCCACTTACTACACGCCAGCACATACACAACCAAACATGGGTGGAAAAAAATATGTAACTATGTTGACCAGTCTCGCTTTAAGCGCAGGACCATCGATCTCCTGTGGGTTAAGTGCTACCTAGCAGTCCTGTCCTGCTTCTGTGGCTCAGTAGTGTGTCCAGTGTCTACCTGCCCCTGCGGTCCCACTTGCCGCCTCGTGCCGGTTCCTTCGGATGCATGATCTGTGCGTGTGTCTGAAGACCAGCCTCTAGCCGTGCCCTGGACTCATCCCCTTTCATCTGCTCAAGGACCTGCTGCTGAAATGGCTCTGTCATTCTCCAACCATCCCGTTCTCCCTCCCTCCCGGATCATTCCCATCCGCACGCAAAAATGTGGCAATATCTCTGTTCAAAAGCAAAAATTAAAAAACAATTCTCCCTTTGCCTAGGTTGCTATAATCACTGTTTCACATCCCTGCTCTCTTTTTGCAACAAAACGCCTGTCTTCACTCACTTCCTCTTCTCGCATCCTTTCTGGCCCGCATTCCATGCGGCTTCCCTTCCACACCACTGCCCGGACACAGCTCTTGGCAAGGACACTAACGAACGCCACATTGCAAAATCGATGCTTATTTCTCAGTCTTTAATTAACTCAAGCTACTGACACTGTTTATGTACATCTTTCTTCATGAGATATTTTCTTTTTTTTAACTGAAAAATAATGTTTGTTTGTTTTTTTTTCCCTTCTGTTTTTGTGACATCAATTAACAAATCCACAAGGCACTAAAACCTTCTTGCTGTTTCCTCAGGTCAAATTTCTAGCAGGGTACGGGTGCCCATCACAAATGGCTCTTGGATGGTCATTCCCCATTTATGAGTAGTGTTGCTTCTTCTATTAAGGAAAAAAAAAAATCCCTCGTGAAACATTTTCTGCATTTGCCTCCTGGAACTTCCCTCTCCGAGTACTCATGTAACTGTAATCGTGGAAACTTTTCTGTTTCCTTTGTTGTTTTCTTTTGATCTCCCTGAACTCATAGGTTTGAAGCGTTCCACACCTGCATCTTTGGACCACGTTTCATGTCTGGCTCCATTTGCTCATTTAGTCCCATGTTTTAAAACATTGTCCACAGGCTGGTAACTCCCAGGTGGATAAATCCAGCCTGGATCTCTTTCCTGAAGCCCAGACACACGTATATCCAACTCTTATTTGACATCTCACTCTGGCGTCTATATGAGCAATAATAGAGTTCAAATGTCTTTAGTATTTTGTCATTACCAAAGCATTTCACATATATTCTTTTCATTTGATCATCATGTCACCCCCGGGACTGATCCAAAATATTTTTTTAGTCTTGAAATTATAAATTTAAATATCATATTAATAAAATTAAACATCATAGTAACATATTTCTTTCACCCATCCTAAGGTGTAAAGTTTTATAAGAGCTTTTTTGGGAATTAAAGATTAGCTTCCCCCCACCCCAAGTCGCTAATAGGAGAATACCAGGCCTTCATGGTAAACCAATAAAATCGTCATTTTGGGGTCATTACAGCCAGTTAGGTTGGTAGCCTCCTGCAGTCGGTCACAGTCTGTAAGCACAACTGAATAAATTTAAAATAAATGATTCTTTACTCCTGTACATTCTTAATTTGCCCTATGTTACATTCTAGGTCAAATGTAGAGTTTAGGAAAAGAAGAGGCTCAGTAATGAGGCCCTTTTGTAGAGGGATCTGGTGTTTAGCAGAACTTAGAATTTCATTGTTACAAAGCAAGGATACAAAAAGTACCATAAAACCAAAGCCAAGCCCCCATTCTTTGGAAAGTATTTTTTTATTATCTTGTTTCAAGTTATTTTAAAGTACACCATAACTTGAAGGAAGATAAAATAAAACATTTATTTAAAGTTTAAATCATGTATGCTCATTTTTGACATCAGAACTGCTGCAAAATATTTTTTCTTACTATTGCAAAATCCAAGGAGAATTTGAAGAACTGTTCAACTTTAACTCAGTCAAATGCATCAACATTCCTGGTTTACACAGTAGCGTAGTTAGTAGAATCCTACACATAGTCCTATTCTGATGGCATTGCCTGTTTGACTTGCTTAGAAATTATTTCATATACCATATGATAGCTATAATTATATGGTATATAATGTATATATGTATCTTTATGTTTACAGAATTTGTTAGAGCCTCTTAGCTATCTGTTTTACTTGGTAAGTTTTAACCTGGTAAATTTTAACCAAGTTTCACTGCTTGCTGCCCTCTTGAAATTTTATCTTGATGACCAGTTTTCTATTTTAAATTCAGATTTCTTTTCCTTCTGCTCACTTTCCAAGCCTTTCGCTGGGACTCACCCATACTTGGAATACCTTTTAACATTCATACTTCCTCTCTGTGGTTTCACTTTCCTTCCTTTTCCTTTCTCAGGTCTTCAGTTTCTCCTCTCCCAGATCCCTCCATCCTCTCTCCCTCCCTGCACCTTCCTGCCGCTTGGTCCTTCTCACAGGAGTCATCAGTTCCCGAAACGAGACAGGGAAAGCACGTTCTTATCCTATACTCTTTGGCTGCCTTCCCACTATTGCTCCTACTCTCTCTCTCTCCTCCAGCCCCATGGTCTTTCCACCCCCACAACCCGCCACCTTCCTCCCTGTGGCTATTCACTCTTTTCCCAGCACATTCTCTCTGTTCTTTCCTCCTTTGGTAATTTCATGTAACTGCTCCCGGGATTCTTTCAATCCTTCCTTACTTCTCCTTATTCTTCCATGTGGAAGTCATCGTGATACAGCTCAATGGTAAAGGTAAAAAGATACAATCCAAGCGAGGTGGCTTATGCCTGTAATCCCAGCACATTGGGAAGCTGAGATGGGATGATCACTTGAGGCTCATTCAAGACTGGCCTGGACAACACAGCAAGACCCTGTCTCTACAAAACATTGAAAAATTAGCCAGGCATGGTGGTGCACATCTGTAGTCCCAGCTACTCGGGAGGCTGAGGCAGGAGGATCCCTTGAGCCCAGGAGTTGGAGGCTGCAGTGAGCTATGATCGGGCCACTGCATTGCACTCCAGCTTGAGTGGCAGAGCGAGATCCTGTCTTTTAAAAAAAAAGGGTAACAAAGACACAATTATTGCTAAAAAGCAGAAACATCAGATATGAAGTCACTGAGTAAGGGTCACACTGACAGTTAATATTGGGGCTTAGGCTGAAGACTGGAACTTCACCCCCCAGGCAGTTTCAGGACTCTTGTATTCCTTGAACATCACAGGACATTCTAGAGGATTCTGCCTCGCCGCTGCCAAAATCCACACTAGAAGGAAGTGCTTTGCTTTTAGTGTGAAGCCAGTGAGATGTATTATAAGATAACTGTAAGTTCAAGGAAGGAACAGAATTTTGCTTCTGTTTTATCCAGTATCTGTGGATATTGTCAGTATCTTAAGACGCCTGTCTGTTGCAAACCTAAAGAAGCCTTGAGGATGTATATTCTGGCGTTAATTCACACCGAGACTAAGACCCCTTATACTTTATACTCCAGGGCCTGTAAATGATTCACAAGAAAAATCCGCTGGTAGGTAATTGAGAATGATTAACTCAAAAAGAGGAAGAACTAGAAGGATTTGTCTACAAGTAGCCGAAGTATTATTAAACAGAGTAGCAATTAAATAAATAATTAAATGTATTTGTTAAATGAAAGTCTCTCAGGTTACCTCAACCTTGCTCCGAACCTGCAGAGAGGGATGGAAACCAAAGAATGGCCCATTAATATTTTGCCACTCTGACACAGTGAAGACTCAGAGAAATAGACTCGCTTCTTACCTAAAATTGTAAAAATTATATTTCTTGGGCCTATGAGTTTGGAAATTCATGTTCATTGGAAGAGGGCTGTACTTAGCTCCCCAGCGTGGAAGGTGCTTATGGAAAAGCTCCCCTCCCCAACCTCTCACAGTCTCCCTCCACACAGCCTGTCTAAGATAACATTCTCCAGCCGGCCGAGAAAGGGCTGTCAGTGGGTTGTGAAATCAAATTAGTAAGTTACAACATCTTAAAGAACATAGTTCAGATGAGAAAAAGAAACTAGAATGGAACATACGACACACGGTTAACTGAAGTATTACCTGGTGCAGGTATATACTGGAAGCCACGTAAAATATACTGCTTAAATCACAATGTTTTTAAGACACTGTTCCAAGGGACCATTAAAACTAATCCCAGAGTGCCCGACATTCCAGCTGACTGCGTCACTGTGGGAAACCTCTCGTCCCCAAAGGACTGGATTATTTCCATAGCCTCCTAATAGAACTTCCAGCTTTGACCTTCGTGTCCCTTAAGATCTGTCCTCTACCCAACACCAGAGGGATCCATTTGAAAATTAATTCAGACCATGTAGTGTTGCTCAGCACCCTTCAAGGGTTTCCCTCACATCTGAGGATAAAATTCTCAATCCTTGCTGTCATCTGCAAGGTCACATGTGGTAAGTAGCCCTCTTCCCTTTGACCTCCTCCCTTATCACTCTCCTTCTCTCTCACTCTTTTTCAATCCCATTGGTCACCCTGTTCTTCCTGGATTAACCAAGCATGTTTTTTCCAGCATGTTCTTTCCCCCCCTAGCAGCACAGCTTGCTTCCTCAATTTTCACATCTCTGGCCAATGGCAATTTGTCAAAAAGGCCTCCCGTGACCACCTTTTGTAAAATAGCAATATTCTCTCTTCCAACATGATATCTCCATCCTGCTTACTAGGTAAAATATTGTAATTTTTTAGTCGTTTACTTACTTGTCATTTGCCTCCCTGCACTGGAATGAAAGTTTCATAAGGGTCATGGTTGTTTTGTTGAGGCTGTTTATTATCATAGTTCTATCCCCCAAAATAGCACCTGTGTGCTGTTATTTGAGTAAGCACTAAAGAAAATTTTTTAGTGAATAAACAAATGTCATTACAAGGTGACAATTTTAAATCTATCACCTTTAAAATTATTATTAAGGCTATTAGAAAGCAGAATGTATTTTAGGTACTGAAATTAAACTCTGCTTTCCAACTCAAGTCTCCCCCGAGCGAGAGTGACACCTTTGGAGTACTGTCCTCCTAGAGGAATACCTTCTTGTGCGAGACAATTTGTCAAGGGAAACATGATAAAATATTGATGGAATTCTATCACATTGAATTAAAATATCCTCACACCATATTGCTACACAGTGTCAAGGCAGTCTCCAAATCCAGTGAAGCAGCCGTCCTCAGTGACTCACTGTTTTTCAGAACTTTCGTGCAGCAATCTGGCACCAGTAAATATTTACTCAGTCGAATCATAGGAGAGAAGTATTTCACAATCATCTATAATTCACCACCTTGATACACCGTCCTAACATGGCTGCAGAGCAGTTAGAATCTGAGGCTCTAACAACATGTTCAATCTCTGATTCCAAGGCTCAGAACTCTGGGTCATTTGGATATTTGGGGATGCCCAAGTGCCCCTCTCAGATTACTGTCCCCTGAGCGGAAAAACAAAGCATCAACAACAAATGAAAAAGAAACTGTCACCAGGGTTCATTTCTCTTTGTTTCCCTGTCTCCGCGCGGTTACAATGTATCACCCGCCTCCTGGCACGGGAGCTCGGGGGACTCGCGGGGCTGCTGGAGAACCGCGGGCTTCCCTGTCGCCACGGCGTGGTCCTCCCGAGCCAATCTGGGGCTGCGGGCCACCACTTCCACTCTTACCGCGTTCCCATGTGTGCCTGTTCGGGGGTACCTGTCACCCTGCTATGACAGTCTGCTCTGCCCTGCTCCCCTATCCTGGTACCGCCGTCTCTGCAATCTCTCTGCTATCGGTAGTTCCTGCACTCTGGCTGGCGACAGCTTGCCCTTGTCGTCTCCAGCCTATCACACCTGCTGCCGCCACCTGCTCCAGGACCTTGCCAGCATCCCCCCCGCTGCCTGCGGCGCTGGCCGGGCTCCTCCAGGAGGAGGGAGGACTCTTTTCTAATCAGTGGCTGCGGCTGGCCGGTGACACACTCAACAGGGACATCTGGGAAATATCAAGTCGTCTGTCCTTCAGATGCTGCGCTACCGTCATTGTCGCCAAGACATTTCACCACCGAGTCCTGGAGTCTGGTGTTTACTGTTCTTAGAATGCTTTCTCTTCCTAGCTTTCTAAGAACTGCAACCACACTGCTACCGAAATAAACCCTAACTGTCAGTTAAAATTACTCCATTAGGTCCTCGTTCCTAAAAACCTTCATTGCTTCATGTATCAACATTTAGTTACGGGGAGGAAGGGAGGCATGCACGGTGGTGAAATTTTAGTTCCAGCCTCACTGACATTAGCTAGGATCTGAGATGTTAAGTCTAAAACAAAGAGCCTTATTATGTTTACGAGTAAGTCTGCATTAAAGATTTCCATTTTAATGTGAATATTAAGTTGGTACATGATCTGTAAGAGGTAACTAATTAGGATATTGGTAACTATATCACATACTGCTGGATGAATAATGTGCCCCATAATATTCTGCTTTTCCAGAATGCCAAAGGGAAGACTGGGAGCGAGAGACAAAAAGAGACGGAAAAATGAGAGAATATATTTGGGATTAATATAAATATTTATATCAATATAAGTTAAAATAAGGTTGTTTTTAAAATGCTTACCTATAGAATAACAGAATAATCGAGATCCAAAGATTAATGGAAATCAAAATATATGAAGGTGCATAATTTGTTTACATAAATTATATTTCAAATAAATTATAATTCAAATATGAACATTTTTAGGAACGTGATTTTCAAAGCACAGCTTCCAGAAACAGTGCACTGACCTCTTAATAAGGCAGGCTGTTCCATTAGTGAGTAGCTCTAATCACTAGGAAAATTATACCAAGCCTTAAGCTACTTTCATTTATATTAGTTCTGTATTCTAAATGATACAAAATAATCTAATCTCATTTGAAGAACCCTTTAAATATTTGAAGACATCTTTAAAAAATGTAAAATCCAGAATAATCACGTTCCTGTAGAAGTGGAGAGTTGAGTTTCATGCATTGCTCAAGAGGTCTGTGAGAGCTACCCGACTTTTCAGAAAGTAATCTGGTGATATATATTGAAATACAAAACACATATAACCTTTGACCCAGCTATCCCAGTTTTGGGAATCTATATCACAGAAATAAAATCTTGGTCTGTTTGAATGTGTATGAATGCATGTATGTAAATGGTAAAAAATATTGGAAACAACTTGAATAACTATAAAATAATATATATTCTATATCATCCTGTTGAACATAAAGCAAATATTTAAGAAAAATTAGATCTATATGTATTGATCTAGTCCAAGAGGGCTGCCCTTGGTATGTTTTTTTGTGAGGAAACCACAAAAGCACAACCTTGTGCATTATAAGGTCCTATCTATCTATCTATCTATCTATCTATCTATTTATTTATTTATTTATTTATTTTGAGACAGAGTCTCACTCAGTTGCCCAGGCTAGAGTGAGTGCCGTGGTGTCAGCCTAGCTCACAGCAACCTCAAACTCCTGGGCTCAAGGGATCCTCCTGCCTCAGCCTCCCGAGTAGCTGGGACTACAGGCATGCACCACCGTGCCCGGCTAATTTTTTCTATATATATTTTTAGCTGTCCATATAAGTTCTTTCTATTTTTAGTAGAGACGGGGTCTCGCTCTTGCTCAGGCTGGTCTCAAACTCCTGACCTCGAGCGATCCTCCCATCTCTGCCTCCCAGAGTGTTAGGATTACAGGCGTGAGCCACCACGCCTGGCCTAAGGTCCCACTTTTTAAAACTAACAAAAGACAAACCAAATATCTATTTGGGGATAAATATTTGTAATAGCATTAAAAAAGCATGGAAGAAAATACTCCACACTGGTAAATAGATTTTTAAGATATACATCTCTTTTGTTTGAATAAGCAATTCTTTTAAAATTAAATTATCTAATACCTGAAAACATAAAACATTTTCAAAGTAAATTAAAATTTTAATTAAAGTAAAGATGTAAAAGTAAACTTCAAGCTATGCTGTTTTATAACTACATGAAATTGTAGTTGCTCCTAAAATTTCTTCTGGTTTGGAAACTGTATGCTCATTTTTCCAGTCACAGTGACAAACTTATACTTAAGGAAACTTTGGTTTTCATACATCAATCATTAAGGATCTTGTTAATAGTTATTCAACTTTAATAAAGTTATAAAAATAAAGTATCTGTCATTATTTAAGTACACACCTTTATATTTGGTTTGAAATTGGGAATACATCCAAGTAAATGTTGTCAAGAGTCATATTTCCAAGCAAAGGTATAGTTCCCCCAATTCTCCTATTTTCTATGCCAACCACCTGCCAGATCTTTCAACCAAATGATAATATTGTCGCATCCTTTACACCATTTGGATTGTCATTCTCTGGTTCTATTTTGAGATATGTTATTCTGCTTTGGAAACATTTCTACATCTCTTTCTTAAAATATCCCAATACTGCAACTGATTTTCAGAAGTCATATCTTCATAGAGATTTGCAGTTGTGACAAACGTGTGTTCTGTTGTATTTGTGATTGTTTTAACACAACCGTGTTGGGTCCTTTATTATCTGTCTTATACTTGAACAACTTAGTTTTTTCAGACAAAGTACAGGACTTTGTCATTATCCATTTTCAATTTGATTACGTTCACCATGTTAGAATAAAAAAGGAACTATATTGTACATACAGTACGGTTACAACTAGGTGAAAAATACACCTCCTTATGAGAATAATTCATGCTCATAGTGGTACAATAGTCAAGAGGTTGAAGCAATCCCAACAGCCATCAATGGATGGATGGATAAGCAAAATGTGGTGTATACATACTGTGGAATATTATCGAACCTTAAATAGAAAGGAAGTTCCGTCACATGCCGCAACATGAATGGACCTCAAAGACATCATGGCAAGTGCAACAAGCCAGCCACGCAAAGACAAACACTGGATGGCTCCACTTATATCCAAGGCATCCAAAATAGTCTAATTCACCGAAACAGAAAGCCAGAGCGGTGGTTACCAGGGGCTGACGAAAGGGGAAAGTGGGAGTTACTTAATGGGTACAAAGTTTCAGTTTTGCAAGACGAAGAAGTTCTGGAGACCTGTCTCCTAACCGTCTGAATATACTTAACATTACTGAGCTACACACTGACACATAGTTAAGATGGCAAATTTTGTGTTACGTGGTATTTACTGTAATGAAAAAAAGAATAGAAAGAGCAACAGTTATTGATATTAGACGTGTGGGATGGAGGGGTGGGGAAGTATATGATAACTCAGAACGTTCTGGCTTGGGCAACTTGGTATTTGCATGGATGGGAAAGTGACTATACGTGAGGAGGAGCGATCCGAGGCGAAGATGAGGGTGGACAATGTGGTGCTTTGCACCATCTCGTTTTTGTCCCGGTGATTTCATGCGTGTGGCGAGAGTCCCATCTCAGTGGGAACAGTTCCTCCGTTGCTCTGCTACCTCAGGGCTTTCTCCTGAGCCATAGGTGTCTCAAACCATCATGCAGATGCAGCAGGAAGTGGGAGGAAGGGGAGTTCACGGACCATTGCTCGCTTCCCTGCCCCACTGTGAGACAATTGTGAGACGCTGTCTACACGGTTCCCAGCGGGGCTGAGCCCCGGTTGCTGATGCTGGTAACCAGTTCAGTCACGAAGCCCTCCCTTTCACTGCGTTGTCTCCTATTTCTGGCTTCATTCTCCCAACTCCCTCTTTTCTGATTCTTAGAGACGTCTTCCAAATAAACTGTCTACACCCGATCTTTGTCTCAGGCTCTGATCAAAAAATGAGACAAAGACAATGAATGATATCTATGATGTGGAAACTTTTAGGAGCCTTTGGGAGATTTAGGTGAAGATGTCCATTGGAAAATTAAAAATTAATTAGTGTCACTTTAAAAGGAATAGCCTTTTGTATTTCTTAATCTTTAGCATCTTTAGAAGATGATTTTCATCTTCTAAAACTGTCTCTTATTTACATTTGTCATTGTTACTGTGTCCCTTCTCCTATTTTATTGATTTTTTAAAAAGTCTGAGATCTTAAGAAAGTTCCCTGAACAGAAAGATTGTTTAAAATGCCTCACCTTTTCCTTTCTCTAATGAATCATTTCTGACTGTATCCAGCTCTAGTTTCTTGTCAGAGATTCTCTCTCCTGAGTTTCTGGTGACAGAACCATACCTAATTATTTCCTCAGCCTAATTGCTCTGAATAATGGTATGTTTCCTACTTTCTCTGCACCTTTATTTCATCAAATGCAAAATAGTATCCTCTAAATAGAATATGAGAGAACATAATAAAAAAACATTTTGACTCTGCTGCTCTTCTCAGTCTAAGGGAGGTTTACTCTTGTAACAAAGATGTGGGTTTTTTTTTTAAATACCTCTAGGAACCCATTCTGTCCATGTGTCATATCTTATTTGATGCACAGCGTCAGAAATGTGGTTGAAATATGGAGAAATCCTGGATCTCTGGCACTTTTCCAAAGGCTAAAAGAAATCTTTGCATAAATGAAAGCTGTTTGTGTCCTACGAGAAGCAAAATTTTTCCGCTTGAATCAAAACTGTTGTTTCAAAGGAGAAGGAAAATGAAAAGTTTGGAAGATGAAATAGTGATTAATCCACTCTGGTAAGTTAGAGTCCTGTTCCTTTTTTGTGGCAAGAGATGCTGTGATCCTGTTTCCTGATACTAATCCTTCTGCAAGCTCAGCGATCTCCCCTGGGATCGCCTTCCCCCCAAGCTTTGCTTCTCCCAGTTTCATATCTACTCTCTATTGTCTTTTTTCAGAAATAACTTTCCATGAATTTTATCCTTTTCATAAAGTTTAGAGGACTTATTAAGTTTAAAGAGGATCATTAGAAATTGGACATTTAAAAGACATCAATTCAAGAATTTTCACAATTTTAAATAAAAAAGGTCCATGCCGTTTAAGTGACACATCCAAAGCCACACACCAATAACTGGAATCACCAGAACTAAAACGTACCCCTTCTGTCCTTGAATGTACTTTAACCAAAACAGGCTGTGATATGGTTGGTAAAGCCTGAGATGAAGAGTAGACGTAAGCAAATTTCTTTCTTTGTGATCCTATATAGATGACATCTGTCTAGTTTTTAAAAGTACTTTAGTGATCATCTCACCTAATAACTTTCATAGATTTTGCATTTAACGATGAGGAAAGACAGGTCCATGGAGAAGGTCAGGAACTTGCCCAACCACGCAGTTAAATCAACAGCATAGCCAGAGCTAGAATTGATTCATTCATTCCTTCCTTTCTTCATTCATTCCTTTGTCCACTACTGCAATAAATATTTTCTGGGTGCATTTCTGGTGCAGGCATCATGTTAGCTGATGGGGATTTGATTCAGCAGCAACCGAGATACAGTCCCCAGCTGCATGGTTGTCCATGGCTGGGCTGTGATCTACGCAGTGATGATGTGAACAACAGAGCTTGGGAGCATTTAATTGAGGAGCAGCAAGAATTCCTAGTCGACAGAGCCTTGAATGCTGTCCTGTTCCCCTAGCCCAGAAGCATATAAAAGGCAGCAGGCTTGTGGTTTCTTGCACCTCTTACCTGGTTAGTTCTTTAAAGCACTGACTAAGCCAAAATTGTTCTCACCCCCCAGCATGAGGAACCAGGAAGAAACGAGTGGTCAATTCCTTGTAGACTCTTGCAATGCGTATCTTTCACTGTCTGCTGCTTCTACAGTAAAGTGAAAGAAACCTTCGCTAGAGTCTGAATTGCCTTTTTGTTTTTTGCCAGTTTTCATGCACAGACTAAGCTTTGTGGCCCAGCCCAGCTTACGGTTTATCATCTATTGAAAGCTGCTGAAAAGTGCAGCTACATCTAGAGTCTCACCCCAGGGAGGGTGAAACTGGAGCCAGGTGTCATGACATTTGTCAATTGAGAAACAGGTTCACCCCAAAAAGGTTCCACATGTAACTTCGTTGATGTACTTTGTAAATCATACTGTTGATTTTCAGTTGTACACACATCTTTTATCTAATTATTAGAGGAGGGTTGGGTGGTATAAATAAACATCTGATGAGAACAATTAGGTATTTTAATCTAGTGCTTGAAAAACTTGTTAAATGCTGTTCTTTAGAGAGACTAGCAGAACCAATCACACACTCAACTTTTTAGCTTAGATAATATGGGAGACAGACATTATACAAATCGTCCGATAGGAAGCTATATAAAAAAGCTATCAGATAAAATTGTGGGATCAGAAGGCTACTTTAAAAAGAATGAACTATTTTGAAAACATATCACGGGGGGACCTAATCTAGATTTGGCGATAGGGGATGAGTCAGGGGAGGCTCTTGTGAGAAAGCAGCTTTTAAGCTGAGATATTAAAAAAATAAATAAAAGAAATTACTCAAGGAAAATTGTGGGGAGTGGAGCGTTCACTGCAGAAGACAGAAATGGATCTTAGGAGAGAGAAGTTCCTTTCCTCTAATATTTCCCCCCTTCTTCATGTTTTCCACTTGAAGAATGAGTCAGGTACACTTTGTCACTTAAATGGGAGCGCATATTTCTTAGGGCCAATTAAAACCACATTAAGATCTTGATTGTGGTGATAGCGACATGGTTAAGCATTTGTCAAAACTCAGATCAGTACCCCCCAAAAGAATGAGTTCCACTGTATGTCAATTTTTAAAAAGAAATAAAATGAAAATAAAATACAAACCAACTATGGACCATTGACTATTGTCCAGTTGCTCTTCCAATTTCCTGTTGAAAAGCAACAGGTAAGATACAAGTGTGCGCAGAATTATGTGTCTTCCTGGAAACTCTAATTTTCTCGTTGCAAATGAAACGTTTGTTCCTGTGTTTATTTGTCTGAGTTTTTGCTTTTCTAACACAAGAGGGACCCTTTAATATGGCTTTAATATGTAGACAGGCTAGGGAAATCCCCAGGAGAAAAATACGTATTGTAACATACTGATTTGACAAATGGAGTGTCATTGCAAGGCTTTATGCTGACAGACACCTTTGTTATCTAGAAGAGATATGGCTTTAATCACCAGGAGACTGCGTAACACAGGGACCAGAAAGACATCACTCCAGTAATGGGAAGACATGAGCGATCATTATTTCATAGCCTAAAAAACTTGTGTACCATTTTCAATACATTGGAGGCCTGTCATTTCTCTGCATGTCACCTGATGCCATTATCTCTGATATTTACGACAAAAGAAGCCCCTTGTGATTTTTACCACTCAGTTTAAATAGCATTTTTTTTTTTTTTTTTTTTTTACCTTTTACTGGATTGACGAAATCTGACTTAGAAAAAGACAGTCCATTTAGATGCATTTGTTGACTCGCATCAAACGTGAATCCCTTCTCCTCCAAAATGATTTTCTCCAAAATAAATGAGGCAGGGAAGAGGGATTGCATCTCGGTGGTTAAAGGTATTGCATCTTATAATGTGCCTGGAACTGACAGTGCTGATTGGCTTATGCGCATTCGCTCCTTAATTTTCACAACGATAATTACAGCAGTTCTCGGAGGCAGAGGGTATTGCTGCGTCCACTGTACAAGTGGGGAAGTTAAGGCCCAAAGAAGCAGAGAAACTTGCTCCGGTTTGCAGAGGCAGGAAGTGTTCCAGGAGTTGTGCCTGTCGTGGAGAAGGGCCGGCTTTCTGTTCTGGGGTCAGGTGTGCTGGGGGGACAGGGGTGACGCCGGAAGAGACCCCCCAAGCAGCCCCGAACGCTGACGTTCAGACCCTCTCTGATTCCTTCCTGTTGATGCTTGAATCTCACGTCAATTCATATTTCCTGCTTTTCAGCATTTTTTAAAAATTCTCAAATTGCATATTTAAAATATTATTTAAATGATAATTTAGGACTAGTATGTACTACCAAAACACAGGTTTTTTTTAAATAAATGTTTCATTTTACTGTTAATGGAATAGAATGCAAAGTGAATTATTCAAAAACAGACTGCAGCTTTCTGTGATTCTGTGACTTGGGTAGGTTACTCAGCTTCTCTGTGCCCCATTCTTTGATGACCTGATGGTTACGAGCATTGATGAATTAAGACTTTTCCAGAATATGTGGCTCACACTAAGAGCTCTGTAACTGTTTATGAAAACATAATTGCTGTGGGAAAAAATCGAAAACCAAAGCATCATGGGTGTCAGGGACGGTGCGGAGGGTGTGGTTTTGTATGGGGCGGTCAGGTGACGTTTGAGAAGAACGCATACGAGCAGACTCAGAGGAGAGGAAGGAGGTGGCCGGACACATCTCCCGGGGCTGAGCGGTCCCAGCGGAGGGAGGGGACCCCGTGAATGTCAAAGGTGCGAGTGTGGCCGCTGCGGTAGAAGAACTGCAAGGAAGCCAGCGTGGCTTGAACACAGGGAGCCCCCGGGGACAAACAGGGGCTGGAAGGTCACTGGGAGGACTTTAGCTTTTGTTTTCAGTAAAACGAGAAGTGACCCATGGTTTTCAGAAGAGGAGTGGCATATACTGACTTTTACCTCTAAAAAGATTACTTGGGTTGTTGCGTTGAGAATAAGCTGTCCGAGGCCAAGGTCAAGAGCAGGGAGACCAGGGGTTGGGGTCACCCACGGGAGAGGGGAGGGCAGCTGCAGCGGAGACGCTAAGGAGGTTTGGATTCTGGATGCGTTTGGGAGATAAAGGCAAAAGGGGCTCCTGGTGGACTGCTTACAGGGCGTGCAGGAAAGAGAAAAATCAAGCCTGAATCTAAACATTAAAAGTTCTCTTAAGGACTTTTCCTGCCTGCCCTTCTTCCTGACTACTATTGTTTTCATCCACCCCCATTTTCCATTTTGTATTTAATGCCAAGAGACCCCCCCCCAAAAAAAGAGTAGGAAAAGTCATAATGTAAGGAAAGGAGAGTAGTTTAATGAGAGACAACGGGACAGAGGAGAAAAGCAACATCCATCTGGAGGGAGAATTGGGGCCGGCAGCCCGTCCCACGGACCGGCATGGCGAGCAGTCCCAGCTGGAGAGAGACGCAGATGGGGAGGCTTGAGTGGCTCTGTGGGCAATCTGTCACAGGGCGAGGCCGGTTCTAGAAATTTCCCTGAGCCAGCGTGGAGGTCTATGTATCTTGAGCATGAGCTACCAAAGGTTAGGGCGTCTAAAGACAAACATTGATGCTAAAATCTATCTTTGAAGAAATGGGACCTTTCTATTTCCCCTCTCTCCTTCCCAAGCCTTTTTTCCCTATTTTGTCCTCCTCCTTCTCAGTGTGTGGCCACGAGCCGTATCCAAATACCTACAGTGTCGAGGAGAAATTGACCACGTCAGGAATTGATAGACTGGATCCGCCTGTCTCTATACACGGAACCAGCCCGGTGTCACCAAATCACCAAATGGTGGCTTTTTCACATCATATGAAATTGTCACGTGGGAATCATCATCTTTGTCGATATCTCTCTGCTTCCTCTCCCTTTTCTTCTTACTTCGCCTCCTGCACTCTGACCAAGCTGAATATTCACCTATGAAAGCTGTTTAGAGTCTGAGGTTGCAAAGCACTCATGTCTGTTAAACTATGGTCCCTTTTACAAAAGGAATTTTCCTCCAACCTGACCGTAGTCGCTCACTCATCGGCAGATGCTGCGGCCCCAGGCTGCATTTCTGGGGAGCAGGCAGGGGAAGGGGAGCGGATTCATCGACATCTTCTGTCAAAAGCCACTAAGCTGCCACTTGGCCCCCCAGGCCCTAAGCAGGTGCGCCGTCCTTTCTTCTAACAACAGCAGAGGTTCCCAAGACCCCCATGACAGCCCCTAAGTCAGCATTACTGGCTCCACGGACAGGCGTTTCCCTGCATAAGCAGACAACAGGTGTCTGCCTGGTGCAGCTGCCAAAAGCCAGGGAGCCAGAGTACAAAACAAAGCCCGTTTGCGAAAATGATTACTGTAATTAAGAGCCACAGTAACGCACATGATGGCAACACGGGTCCACACGCACACTCGCACTCCCCCAAATCCCCAACCCCCTGATAGAAGCAATGGCAGACAGCAAGTCACGCAGAATTACAATACGCTTTTCGGTGCTAAAGTTGTTACTTCCCTGGGAGAGAAAATTAAACGGTTATTAAGCCATCTCTTGAAGCCGTTCCTTATAAGGATCCTCGTTTAGGATCTACAGTATTGTGCATTTGGGGGATTACCGGGCAGCGTGTGCTCAAAGGAGATTTCCTTTGAGAAGCTTATGATTTGCTTGAGACCATATATACCCATGAGAAAAGCGAGACAGCTAAGCGGTAATCAAGTCACAATCCCTTTCGTGGTGACTCTCGTGACAACCCCGAGTGCCACCGTGTGCCCCTCTGGCCCCCATCAGGAAATTGCCTCATTTACAACCAAGAAAAGTCTGGATTGTAACATGCTGTACACGCTCCAATCCCTCCCTTAAGGATCATACAGGAGCTTCAAAGATAGGACAGACAGCAGGCTGATTTGCATGAGGTAAATAATTCTTTTTTTCTTTTTTTTTTAAATCTGTGAACATAGACTAGTCATTTTCTTTTTAGGAGGTAAGCTAGAATCTTCCTGTTGCTCTGATCTGAGCCAGCTACTGGAATGAAAACCAAATGCACCGAGGGTGTGGAGACAATAGATATATCAGAAGTGTCATGGAATTGATGACCACGATTTTCATACTACAAATATATGATTACGACATTCAGAATAAGCTGCAAATGTGGGGGCCTGATGCCCCATTTTCAGTCTTATGTTGTGTATGTTTGCATGGGAGCTGGAGGAGAGGCATGT
This sequence comes from Lemur catta, assembly GCF_020740605.2. Taxonomy (NCBI): domain Eukaryota; kingdom Metazoa; phylum Chordata; class Mammalia; order Primates; family Lemuridae; genus Lemur; species Lemur catta. The sequence goes on from NC_059151.1 coordinate 1,095,400, forward strand.
GGGGAGTTTAATTTTAGTTGTCATATAGTATGATTACCAAATTACCAAATGCTTTTATGCTATGATTTATGGAATAAATGGTCCAGGATTTTTGAGCTAGCTAATTTGCATCTTGAAAAAATTTTAAGAAAAGATTGGAAGCAACCGAAAGGGCTGTTCACAAATATTTCCCTTTCTGGAGGCCGCAGGAAGCGAATCCTTTTATTTCTTTCTTTCTTTTATTTTTTTTCTTAACAGATTTTGGTTAAGCCAAAAATCACTTTTTTGTTTTTGAGGAGAAGGAAAGAGGAATTCATTAATTTGCCAGCAAAAATTTCAAAATCACTTTTTTGACTTCTTAGAAATTGCCTGATTTTAGAAAAAGTATTCATGGAATATCTCTCTAGAATGTGATGCCTAAACTTTTCTTGGGGCAGGGGGGCAGTGTAGGAAACTAAACCAAAGCAAAACATCCACTTGCTATTGTTGAAGGTATCTTTGAAATTTGGTGCACTTTTTTTGTCACCCTTCCCCTTCAACATTGGAGAAAAATAAGCACCTTATTACAAAAAACCATAAAACACAGTCCGTGTGTGCTAGCTCTCAGACTTAGTCTGAAACGACGACCTTGATCAAGTTACTTTCTGAACAAATGGCCTTTGAATGAACGGGTTGGTGAACGGACATCACAGGGAAAGCAGCGTCCTGTTTTCTTGCTGGTACCAGGCTTGGTCTTCTGTTCTCTTCCTGCCATTCCCATTTGGCACAAGAATGTCCTAGAAGAGGACACTGTGCTTCCTTTCTCCCACCCCCATTTTTCTTGAATAAGTGCCCATTTGCTTATGGCCCGTCTCCGCATACAAACATACACCCAGAATGCTAGAGCTATTGGAATAGCAGCTGTACTAATTTCTACTTTTTTCACAGACGAGAAAAGTCTCAGATTTCCTGCCCGATGCTCTTCTTTTGAGGAATTAAGCCTGGAAGTGCTGCACCCCTTGACATATGCTTAGGATGCTCTGTGACACGATTAGATACAGACTACGCCAGTAACAAAACGCATTGCAAACGGCAGCAGGGACTCTATTTTGAGGAAAGGGATGGTGGCGTGATCTTAAATCGTGACTTTGGTACACCTGTGGGACAAGCACGGGGAATTGCATCCTCCCTCTTCTATGGCGGATCATGGCCAGGCTGAGAGGCTTCTGCTACTGTAAGAGCAGTTGTTCCCGGGCAATTGGCTACATTGCTCGCTGGGACAACTGAGGGTCTCTAGTGCTTTGGGACTCGGTGCACAAGTTAAACAAAAAGAGTCACCAGGTGAACTGGAAAGCACAGGAGTTGGGCTTTATGGGAAAACCTGACTGATTTCATTGAGTCACTTTAGGGCACAAAAGGTTTCTTTTTAGTAGCAAATGCTGCTTTACTTTCCGAACCTACAGATGCGGAGCTCAGCTGCGACGGCCAAACACAGCCCCCGCCCCCCAGAGGACAGCAATAGACCCCGGAGAAGGCGGAAGACGTCCAACCTCAGGACCTGCAGAGTTCCTAACCACGCCATCGTCACCCTGCAGACACTCCTGTCCCCCCTCATCGTTGTTCCTCATCACACAGCTGGCCCTTCCCACCCTTCTTAGCCTGCTCGCTGCTTCTTTAGCCACTGACTATTTGTTGCTGCCAGTTTGGCCGGGAAGAAGCCAGGCCTGGAAGAAATAGAAGGTTCTGGCAAAAACATGGACTGAGAACCCCTACAGGGGTCAGCTCCCGAGTCCTCCCAAGCAACGGAGCTCTGTCTCAGTCTGCTCAGGCTGCTACGACAGGAATCCCGTAGACTGGGTAGATTAGACAGCAAACATGCGTTTCTCACCATTCTGGAGTCTGGAAGTCCGAGATCAGCGTGTCAGCGCCGAGGGAGCTGGTTTCCTCGCTGCGGGGAGGGATCGTGAGAGGCAGCAAGCTCTCTCCTGTCTCTTCTTATAAGGGTACGAATTCCATCGTAAGGACCCCACCCTCACGACCTAATGGCCTCCCAAAGCCCCATCTGCAAATATCATCACACGGGGAATTCGGGTTTCAACAGATGAATAATTTGGGGGCGGGGAAGCCAATCAGTCTACGGCAGTCTCCGTTAAAAATTATGGGAGATTAGAGGCCAGGTCTTCAGGGGCCTGGTTAGTAAAAACCGGTACCGCTATCTGGATATGGCTTCTGAGAGCGTGGAAGGTGCTAGGAATGGAGAAGGAAGGCCACGGAGCCCTTCAAAGCAGCTCTCCCGGGAAAACATTCTGGAAATCTCTGGGTTTTCATCTGCTTGAATCAAAACACAACCTTGCCTTCCAATGATAGCAGATAATCAAACCTTAGAACAGGCAACTTTCACACAGTGTTTGCACCTGCGGGCGCGGAGATTTGGTTCAGCTGAGGCTTTGGGCGCAGAAGCTGCACGAGGCCCACCTGTCGCAGCGGCAGCCGGGCGTGCAGGTGGGAGAGCCTGGCAGGAGTCTGCCCACGAGCTACCTCTGCCCTCCTTCCTGCCAGCAGGAGGCACTGCAGGACTGACGGGGAATGGCCTTGCCTTGGGAGGCCCGGCCCCAGGGAGGCCCAGCCTCGGTTTGCAGCCGGAGGGAAGTGGTAAAGTAGTGAGTTTGTCCCCTGGGCGCAGGGAATCCTGGGCACTGACTTCTTCGCCCTCACCTCACCTCTCTCTTCTTGGGCTTTTGGGTTCCAGTTTGAGGATACAAGTAACTGTACAGTATCTCCTGCGAACTGATTTCTGTCCACAGTAACCAGATCCACATCAGGGAAATGCACGGTCAGGATCCCACACAGACGTAGGGGGAGGCTCTGAAGGAAAAGTCAGGTGCTGAGGTCGGGGCAAGGTGGGCCTCAGGTGCTCGGGGCTGCAGGACCACAAGGCCTAGGGCAGGAGGAGCTGTCACAGGTGAACCAGGAGTCGGGGCTGTAGGAGTGGGGTGGGAGCTGACGCACTCAGAGGCCTGGATGACTGGTGGAACCTATTGACCTGTTGGGTAGTTACCAGTCCCCTGTCAGGTGGGAGGAGTGGAAACCAGTCCTGGAGGATTGTTTGCTTTACCGCTGCAGGGACCCAGTGGCATGCACTTTCTCCGACCTTGCTTCCCAGGCTGGGAGAACGCAGGAAACAGGGAGCCCAGCTGAGGGACCCCCGTGGATGCGTACTTGCGAGCACCCTGGGGCCTGTGACCTGGTTCTTCAGGGTTATAAGCAGACAGCTAAGACGTCCCCAGCAGGGGGCTTTGGGTTATTCGCTTTGGAAAGTTGCCAGAGCAAGTGTGGCACTGGCCTGCGCTCTTTTGGGTGGACCGGAGTAGCGCCCGGGGCAGCCAAGAGAGACGGGCTGCTCCGCGCAGCCTGAGCGCTGGGCGACTGGTCCCCCCTCGGGGTCGCTGCAGGGCGACGGGGCGCTCAGCTCGCGGCGCGGGCGCGGCGTTGTCGTCGTCTCCGTCCCGCTGTTTCAGATTTTGCAGCCTTTTAATGACCCAAATACGTGTTCAAGCCTCTTGTTATATATTTTAAAAGTTCGACGACATCCACCCTACACGTCTATGCGCACCAATGCGGACTGAGTTTTAAGCGCGGGCGCGTGTACACATTAATCCGCCCCCCGCCCCGCCCAGGAGTGGAAGGGAGTTGGGCGTCGAGATCGGCTTTGCTAAACTCAGTCCCTGTGCACAACAGCTGGTCACCCGTCTCCTCTCAGTAAGCCAAGCCCCCGGCTCTCCCTAAACCCTTGGCATCCAGGAGAGCGCGTCCTGCCTCCCTCCAGGTTGACGGACGCTAAAGCCTGAGCAGGTGTCTTGGCCTTCCTGGGTCATCCTAGACAGATATGTGACCCCACCTGGGCCCTTGTGGGGGACCGCAGGGTACAAGGACGATTGCTTCAGGGAAGGTGGGGCTTGAGAAACAGAGAAAGGAGGAAAGACTGAATCTCAATTCCAGAAAACCGGCCCCAGAGTCCTTTTGGCCTCCCAGGTTTAGAGACGGGGCTGATCCGGGCGTTTGGGGCGGGAGCCACTCTCCTGCTTTTCTTAGCGGAGTCCTCGGGAACAGGAGGAGGACAAACAAGCAGCGGGACTTGCTTTGGAAAATCTCTGTCACTTTAGGCACGGGCTGTAGACTGTGTGACGCAGGGGGATCTTACTGATGGCACCCTTTGTCCTAGAGCCCAGGGTGTCACCTGTAGATGGCCCAGCACCCAGGTTCAGCATCCTACAATCGTTCAACCCAGGAAAAAGGCGACTTCAGTCAAATGGACCATTTCCAGGGTCCCTGTGACTGTTCTCAACGTCCACTTTCAGGGTTGCCTTGTAAGGATCTGCCTACCACCCTAGTGAAGCCGGAAGAATCCAGCTTGAGGCCAGAAGAGGGGAGAGATTGTATCTTATACAGTGTGTCAGGGGCCCTGTGCCCTGTGTCATGTCATCTATGTGTAATATACCCTGTCTTCCCCACAGTGGCCTTTTTCACAATGTCCAGGTGACTTTCTGTTTTGGCCACTTTGATCTTAAGTACTCTGGCCATAGAAAATTTCCAATCCTGCAAAAATCTACGTTCGTTTTAGACGCTTTTCATGATTGAGATAGGAAACCTTAAGTGGGTTCTCAATAATGGATAAGGCCATATCTTAGAATCAACCTTGGCTTGTGTGAATTGACCTTATCAGTCAAGATCACGGCCTCTTCATTAAAATAACCAATGAATAATGTATCAGAGCTTAGTGGAAAGCTTCAGATAGGTTTTCAGACGGAAATATTCCAAGAATGCAAGTCAGGTGTATTTCTCAGATAACTAACAGTCGGGGGCATCGCACGCAGGGGAATTCTCTGTGCTCGGGTTTCCCGGGGTTGAAATCCGGCGCGCGCGTCATTAATCATTCACCGGGGTCGGTCCTTCAGTCGGTGGCAGCTCCGAGTAAGCTCCTGCGAGCCGAGGCGGTAGCTAATCCTTCCTGCGGAGGAGATCCTGGGGCGAGAAGGGACAACTGGGCAGCGAGTGACATGTGCCGCTGCCCAGCCCGGCGCCAGCCCGGTGTGCGGGTGCGCTGGGGTCGCGCAGGGACCGAGAGCTCCCCGGGCGGAGAAACACTCGGCACAATGCGCAGCGCAGCCCAGAGTCCCAGCAGGGCGACTCGGGGAGGCTCTCTGAACTCCAAGCCCATTCCTTAGCTCTGTATCAAACCAGTAACAACAACAAAAACAGCCCTCTCCGCCGCCCGCGTCACCCCAGAGCTCCCCAAGTTGGGCTGCGAATCCAATCTTTGTTTGGTTTCCGCCCAGGAAAGCGCTGGAAACACCGGGATCTCCTGGCAGGACGCGGTTCCGGAAGGTTCCGGGGGAGGAGGTGTGATGGCCGGGTGCGCGGGGCACGGCTAAGGGGACCTGGACGTCCGGTGCCAGGTGGGCAGGGGCGCGGCGGCTGGACGCGAGCGCGCCGGGGCGGTGGGAGGGGACTAGAACCCCCCTCCCGAGGACCCGCTTCAAGCCCGCGGCCCCCGTCGCTGCCCGCGGAGGACGCGGCTGCTCGCGCGGGGCCGAATTCCGCGCGGTGGCGGCGCCACGGGGGCGGGGAGGGTCGCGCGGCGCTAGGGGACAGCTGGGGTGCGTGGCCGGGGACGGGCGCGCCCGGCGTCCGCGCGCAGCTCTGTCGGGCGGCTTCTCCTCCCACTCGCTCCCGCGTCCCCTCCCTCCCGCACCCCCCGCCCCCGGGCCCGCCGGGCGCCCTCCCCGCACCGGCCGGAGCGCACCGGGCGGCGGGTGGCGAAGCGCCCAGGCAGGCAGCGAGCCGCGCGCTCTCCGCTCCTGCACATCCCCGTGCCCGCGCTCCCGCCGCCTCTCCCTCTCCCTCCCGGGGCTATGTCCGCCCGGCGCGGCGAGCGGGGCAGCGCCGGAGGCTCGCGGCCGCGCGGGGGCTACGGAGCCCGGAACCAGCCCTGCAAGATGCACTTCGGAGCCCCGCGGCTGGAAGAATGAGCTTGTCCTTCCTTCTCCTCCTCCTCTTCAGCCACCTGATCCTCAGCGCCTGGGCTCACGGGGAGACGCGCCCGGCCCCCAGAGGGCGACCCGGCCCCGCTGCTGCCGGCAGGAACCCCGGAGGCTCCGGCGGCGGCAGCACCGCGTCTTCCTCCTCCTCTGCCTCCGCCTCCCCCGCGGCTCCTTCGGGCGGCCGAGGCGGCGGCTCGGAGCAGAGCAGTTTCCAGTGGAGCCCCTCGGGGCGCCGCACCGGCAGCCTCTACTGCAGGGTGGGCATCGGCTTCCACCTGCAGATCTACCCGGATGGCAAAGTCAATGGCTCCCACGAAGCCAATGTGCTAAGTAAGTCGCTCGCTCTCCTAGGAGGGCTGCGGGGGACTCGGGGGGGGGAGGGGATGGCCGGTGTTCCACGGGCCACGGGCACACCTTCCTGCGCCCCGGCCGCCCGGACCCAGCTGGTGCTGCAAGCAGCCGGCCGGGCGGGCTGGGGCAAGATGCGATCCGTGTGGCTCGCGCACGTGGACCCCTCTCGTGGGCACGAGCAATGGCGAGTCCTGGGGCGCAGGTTACCCAGAGGTTGGTGCCCAGATGAGCACCTGGTTTCCAGTTTGTCCTGGCCCCAAAGACGAGCCTCCAGCCATGCCTGCAGGAAAACAAAAATCTTCCTTCTCCTCGTCCAATTTCTGCTTACCTTCTGCTTAAGAACTAGGCTAGCATTCTGCATCAGGCGTCAAAGTGCAACCCTTCTCCTTTTCCATAGCTGAAGTTATTTTCTCACTAGAATTAAATCTCCAGTACTTCTCCTCTCTACCTACTACCATAAACTTGAATTAATATCACATGTGTATTTGCATGTATGTACGTAGTGTACACACATATGTATGTATGCATACATCGTGTACATACATACATGTAGAGAGAGAGTGTGTGTGTGTGTGTGTGTATTAGCGCGGAGACCAGATAGTTCTGCTTGGAAGAGGACTGTGATCTGGAAAACTGGACACGTTTAGAGACGGAGACGTGATGAACATTGAAATCATCAACTCCAGAGCTCGATTTAGCAACATTTAGTATTTTGAGACCATGACAACACGTTATTAGGAGGGTGGCCAGCCTTTGGTGTCCAAGGACAATTAGGGGAAAGTTCTGTACTTTAGGAGAACTCCAGAGGAGGTTCAATTCGGTCTGGATGCAAATTCTGTAGAACTTTTTTTAAAAAAAAAAACGAGTTTTAAATTTTCTGAGCCTTCTCTTTAGCTCTCTTCCCCCTCTTCCTCCTTTCCCATTTTCTCTTCCCTTCCGTCTGCGTTTCCAGATCCTCCCGGCCGCTCCTCTGGTTCCCCTCACTGCTTCCAGGCGGTTGAGGGCAAAGAGGATCCGGGGCTGCGTGCAGGACTGCGGGCATCTCGGTGCGGCTTTTCCTCCTTAGGGCCGGACGGCTCTTGCAGCGGGGCCGGGTCCCCAGGCAGAACCGCGCTGGGGCCTCCGAGGTACGGGGAGAGCGCAAGCGTGGCCAGGAGACAGCGCTGCGCGGACCTGGCTCTCAGTGGCAGCCTGGCAGCTCCCAGTTGTACCTCGCTTGCTCGGCGTGGAGCGAGTCAGTTGGGGACCGACGACTCCATGTGGCCTGGGCTCCTCCTTATACAGGCTCGGGAGGACCGTGGGCGCCACTGCCGGGCTGATCATCTGGCCGCGGTCCCCGGAGCGGGGCTGGAGGTGCGCGCGTCGGGGAGGTAGGCGGCTGGCAAACCTTTCCCCAAGCCTTAAGGGGGCCTGTCGGGGAAGAACTGGCGATTCGAGCTGGGAAAGCAGCAGTTGCCTGCCCGCCCCCCTGCGCCTGCCTGGTCTTTCTGGCCGTGCGGTTCCCCAGGCTGTGACACACGTGGGGAGGTGGCCTGGAGTACCCAGCCGGACAGAGAGCCCCCTTCGCACACCCCGGCGACTCCCAGGGCCTCCTGCGCGCTCCTTAGAGGGTCCTATTTCCATGGTTCAGAGTTCATTTCACTCTTATCAAACAGCTGCCCACCTTTTGGTGATAAAGTGTAAGGTCTGTTGGGGTGAAGGGGGATTTTCTGAGATTTCCAGAGTAGCCAGTGTTAGGTCTGTTTTGGTATTTCTGTGTGTCCTTCTCATTTTGCCCCACCCAGATCTTTACTCCCTCAAACATCAAAGCTTATTCCCCACTTGCAGCAATCGTTCCTTCTTCCTCTTACAGGAGAACTTTCCCTATCCTGCTCTTACTGTAGTCTGTCCAGGAAGTCAGTACCAACAGAGGATAACTCCCGTGTGCCCAGGGAAAGGCCCCAAATTAACAGGCAGCAGGCAGTAGGCAGGAGCCCAGGGGGCTCAGAGAATGTATCTGGAGTGGGTTTTGCTGTGCCAGATCTCTGGAAGTGAGGCTCATTCCCAAGATATTCACCCCTTCTCTACAATGACACCATAAGAGACAAATATTTTTGGAGCTTAGGCCTTGCTAGAGAGGAAGTTGTAGAAAAGCAAAGGATGGAAAATGAGAACAGATTTTTTAAAAAATGCATGTGGTTAAAGCCAACATTGACCACTATCTATTATTTCCAAAGCACATTTGATTTTCAAATCCATATTGAAAGACATCTATAAGAGAACAGAGATGTTTCCTTAACGGTGCCTAAATAAAACTTAATTTAACTAACTTTTTCCTAACTCATTCCTTTTTACAACAGCCCTTCAGAATTTAGTCTCTGTGTCTTTCTCATGATTTGCTTTCCTTCACATGCTCACTCATTCATTCATGCACCTAATACAGGATACCTACCTCATCATGCATGATATATTGGTTGCTTTTGTGTTAGTTTTGTTTGTTTTGCCTTCCATAGACATTTTTTTTTTCACAGAGGAAGGTATAATTTAAATATACCTTTGTGATGTCTGGAGTGTCCAATACTCTATAAAATTTTGCTACCATTGTTCAATGAAGAATTTATGGAATGTCTCGTGTTTAGCAGCATGGCATGTAGTTTGGAGATTTAAAATGGGTCTCTGCCCTTAGGTAGCTGTGAAAGAGAAACAGAAGCCTGCTAATTGCAGTTGGTCATTTGCCTCTTTGAAGACAGCACTTGCCTTTTCCCTGACATTCGTGTAAACTAAAGTGTTGCTGATAGATAGTATGTGAGGAAGCATTTGTCTGAGTCTCACAAGAGAGGCTGAGAGAGCTGTGTCAGAGACGATAGAGGATGCCTCAGTTTGGCCTCATCATCTAATTCTATCGTCTGTGAGTTAGCAATCATAGGAAACAGTCTTTTTGTTACAATCCTGCTACTTCAGAAAAGTGTCAAAGCTTTACCATGAAACCACATTCTAACAGATCCTTTGAAGCCCAATAATAATCTGTAACATTTGTCTGATAGAACGAATAAATACGCATGTGTTTCACAATTATCATTTACCAGTTGTGAATATTTTCTAGTTTCTCCATCAGTTACACTCTGGCCATAGATTTTGAAAACATAATTTGTTTAGTTTAGGTGTACCAATTAGCATATTCCTAGCTTCTTCTATACAATAGTTACTCCAAGTTTTAAAGACAGAAAATGGAATCAAGCTCATTGCATAGAAGCACTTATTATGAGAAAATATTGGGAGAAGATGAAGACAGATGAATAAGACAAGACAGGTGATAAGACACGACTATTGCGTAGAAACAAAGGGTTTGCTTTAAGTTATGTGCTTTCAAGTTCAGTTTCATTATTATGCTTCTGTTGACTTGGGCCACTGAAGCATAGGCAATCCGGTAATTGTCAGCTCAGGAAAGGAAAGTGTAAGACTACGGCTACATGAAACCAAAGGTTCCACCTAAAATATGAAAATTCCAGTCACATATTTTGGCTAACAGAACCATCAGTTTTACTGCTTTTTAAAAAATCTGAATTTACTATCAATTTTGGTGTCACGAAGGTCCATAGACGGTCCCCCAAGCCTAGATAGACTAGAATATGTATCTATCTACTGGGTAGAAAAAAGTCAAGTGTAAAAAAAAAAAAATTGTTACTAATTTAATCAGTGGAGACGGCTACACTGGATATTTCAAGACTCAGATTTGATGACTTGGCACAGTGTGTCTGTTACTCTATGGCTGCAAGCAGAGAAACTCCACTCGTAAAATATTTTCCTTTGGGAATTTTCAGATGGGTTGTTGAAAGTTTCTGAATCCGTGGAATATCTATGTTTGTTCTATATTTTATTCACTAAGAAAAGGGAGAAGTTAGTATAATTGTATCAAACACCATCAATGGGGCCTGATAAAAAAATCTGGAGAGGACTAAGTCAAAAATCTACATCTATGTTTTCTTAAGTGAAGCCAATTTATGTCACAGTGCATAAGTCTCCTTGTAGGTAAGTGGATTAAACAGTGTGTGTATAATCGGACAGATACCAAGAAATCCTGGCTTCCTTCAACCTAGATGTCAACTCTGTGATTCCAACAAGAGAGAATAATTCCTTCGGTTACGCATTGCCCTCTTCTTCTGATACTCTTAAATGTGAACACGTTAAGAAAAATAGCACACTGTCACTAGCACTTGAATGTGAATTAATTTACACTGAGCCATCCCCCTTGCCCCCTCAAGCGGGAGAGGACTACCCTAGCAGAAGAGTACTCAGTGTGCACACACATGTGTACACATGGGGTGTCCTGACAAGGGAAAGGAAAAGTAGTGAGAGGATCAAAGAAGACAGTCCAATGGAGCAAACAATCATTAAGTATCTACGATCTGTGAGACAAACTTAGCCTTCCCCAACTTTGCTTAGGGATACTTACTGTCTTGGCATCCATAAAGTGAATGGTTACGTTTCCATCAAAGTTAATTATCACTGATTCCTCATGAAAGGGTCAGGAAATTACTGAAATTAAAGGAAAATCAATGTTAGAGAAATGTTTTTGAGGGTTTATATATGTGTGATTTAATGCACATGGGTTTAAAATATTATGTAGAGTTTTTGAATGAATTACCGAGATTTGTCATAGTAAAATCAACAGGCCTGGGTCTCTTGGGGAGTGGGGCAGGAAGTTGAATTGTGAAGCTTATTGAATCTGCTGCAATAATCTGGAAAACAAGACCCTGTGAAATCACTGCTGACATTACTTTGGAAATTATGATCTTAACAGTGTTCCCAATATTAGGCTATAATTATGTTAAGATTCAGAAGACCAATACCAAAGTTGTCTGTGTGAAAAATATTTCTTTCATCTAATTTCACCTTTTCTCTCTCCTGCACTTGTCATGTTAAATAGAATGATATGTGTATATGTGTGTATTTTTTAAGCTTTCAGTTAAATATAATTTTCTTAAAGTTATAAAATCCTTTCATTCTCAGACTGCATCATTTTTTATCCTGGAACTTACAAGAAAATAAACCATGCAATACGTAATAAAATAATGACACTCTCACATATATTATTTCGTCTTTTAAAAATTCATTGCAATGCAAATTGTGCATAACATATATACAAAGAAATCCAGTGTGTTGAGATAGAAGTTAAATGAGTCAAAATGGGTCTTTCTTAAAAAATAGCATATGTTAGTTGTCAGAAACTCATGGTTTATTTAGGCAAAGCAATAGGATTTCCATTAAACAAATATTTATAAAGCCTTTTCATCTTAACATCTTTAAAGTTGGCATGCAAAACCATATAATTATGAGAATTTTATCTTTATGCCACCATGTATGTATTTTTTATTAATATAAAGATTTGCGTTTACAAAACCAGATAGTTTTCCAGAGAAAGGCATCAAAAACCTAGAACCATGAGTAAACTGAGGGAAAGATACAACCAGGTCTCTTCTACCAACTCCATGGTGTCTCTTTTGTGTCTCTCATTCCACACTTGTACAATTTCTCATGTTCTCCCTTTCTCGTTTTTGAACACACAAGTTTATACAGTATTCACAATCATATCCCCCATCTCCCAAATATTTAAAAGCATTAATGCTGTTCTCAATGTTATTCTGTAATTCTGATAGAAATATAACTTTGTATCAGATGTTCCAGGCATGCTTCATAGTGTTATTATAACCTGTGACACCTATGTAGTGTATTTCACTTTACAAAGCATTCAGTGTGCTTTGGTACTACCTGATAAAATAATAATGCTTCTAAACCTGTGGGTGTGTATCAAATTCAAATACTTTTTATAGTAAAATCCATCGTAAACAGCATTTGGAAAACATTTTGAAGGAAAGGATTTATGAGACACCAGCTTATTTAAAAAGTACTTTCTTTCTAACAGTTTTTAATTTTTTGTTTTTGTTTTTCAATTAAGAAATTGGTAGCTACAGTTTCCCTGAGATGTTTTCTTTACTCTGAGCTAAGAACATTTATTTTTAAAAATGTTATTCAGTTATCCTTTTTTATGAACTTTTTGATCAAGTATTTTTAAGAAATCAAATTGAATAAATGCGCAGTATTTACTGTAATTATAGATGTTAGCTCACATTGTGCAATGTAAGTGCTCAATACAGTTATATATATGTACTTATAAAATATTTCTTTTTTTGTAAATTGAATAATATTGTATGTACTTCAAATACTACAGGGAGAAATTGCTATTTCAAGAAAAATTCGGTGAATTTCTCTATTCGGCAGTATCCTATTGAGATATCCTAATACTAATGTTTAGAATATTACAGATTTAAATGTTGAGATGTTCCCTTTTCCTTCCTGCCTCCCTTCTCTCTTTCCTTTGTTTCTTTCTAGAATTGGTCCTTTTTAGCTCTAATGAACTATACTATTTTGCTTTTATTTTGGGGGGGGGAATTTTATGTAGTCAAATAACAACAACATGCTTTTCTCTGTTCATATAACAGTATATATGAATTTATGATAAGCCGGCTTTCCAATGATATGCGGACTATGAATTTTACTTTCTTAAAATATTCTGTGAACTGTGATTCTCTTGACCTAGTGGAGGTGGACTTTGAATTACTGTAGGAGACAGAGGGACATTGACTCGATAATGCTAACTATGAAATACAAAATATAAACAATAATGTAATAAAATACCTCATTAAATTTTGTCCCAGGAAATGGTTCAAAATGCAAGATGTCCCAAAGCATAATCCATTAAACACTTCATTGAACCAATAATCCTAAGTTATTTATAGGGCTTTCACTATCTTGTTATATGTAGTTTTTAAATGAACTTCTCACTAAAAGATTGAGTATGGTGTATATTTATTTGTAACTACTACCATAATCATGATGATTAGAGAAGAAGGATTTACTTCATGTAAATAGGTATTATTTTCCAAGCTTTCAAATAGTTTATACTAGTCTTGAGTACAGACTTTATGTGCTTTTATATTAAAAGGGGTGTAGTACCTCGTATGGAGAAACAGTGGATGAGAATTATTTTAAAAACATTCAGAAAAAATATCTTTTTAATTCCTTTAGAACTTGAAAAGATTTGGTTGTCAAACATTGTTTATTAAGAGCAACTTATGACTTGTCAAAAGATAACAATTATTGATTAAGCAGATTCAAATTTTTGAGTCTGGAAATTAATAATTTTAAATGAACACTTGAATGCTAGCCTTTTGTATTTTTTACATAGTGAATGTCATGAAAAATAAGGACGTTAATACTAAGTTCTTTTTTTAATCACAGTAATAAAGAATGGAAAGAATCTATGTAGAAACTTAATTCTTCACACTGATATATAGAAGAGTCTGTGTTTTATTTTGGGATTTCTGTCATCCTAGGTATTTTGGAAATATTTGCTGTGTCTCAGGGGATTGTAGGAATACGAGGAGTTTTCAGCAACAAATTTTTAGCGATGTCAAAAAAAGGAAAACTCCATGCAAGTGTAAGTAGAACCACTTTATATTTGTTAAAGGTGTTATGGAGATTTTACATTTTACATTTGTAAAACATAATGAAGTAATTTTCCAAATTGGTAGATAAAATAGACCATTTTCCTGAGAAGTTAATTTTTTTTTTGTATAAAGTTACATGTACATTTAACCGAGATAATTTTCTGTGTTGCTGTAAGTAATCATTTAAATATTTTGTTTACTTGGGAAGATATTATAGAGTCTACAAAAAATTTTAAGGGCAAGCGTATTTGGAAATAGTGTGCTCAAAGTGGTTGCCATGGTTTATTTCTTAGAAGTTGCCCAAATATGAAGTATTAGGGCAATAATATATTACATAACATTTTAAATTTACATGTTTATGGTGATTATGTGTATTTTTAGTAGATGAGGCTCTAATTTAATTTTACAAGCTACTCATGATGTCAAAAATTGGATCTCAGTAATATGACATATGTTCATATTAACAAGTAGGGAGGGAAGAAACCAGTAATTAGAAAACTCTGACCTTCACAGAGAAATTTTATTTGATAAATTTGAAGAATTTTTGTCTTGTATTTTTGTCACATTAAAAAAATGACTTTGTAATACTATGAAGACTAATTTTGCACTTTTAAAAATTTCCTCAGACTTCTTATACGTTTTGTAATCAATTTACAAATTACTTATATCTTAGTTTTTTTATGAAAATGCTCATTACCTGGGAAATATTAAAATGTTTTAAGATAATAAGATATATTTAGCTTAGTTTTCCCACTTACAGATCCTGTTTGATTGTATTAGTATGTACTCAGAGCACATAAAAGTGATTTATGCTATTTCTGTGTTGTACTAAGTTTCTTCACATTACTTCATTTAAAAAAGTAATTATTCTTTAAAGTTAGTTCTTTAATCCTTACTCCCTTTAGTTGTTGCTAAGTAAATTTATTGAGACATCACTTTTTCAATTTTCAATGTATGTAGCAAGTTTTAATTGAGTGCAATCAATTGAAACTTACTATTTATGATTTTTATTTTATAGACCTTTACAAAATTCAATGAGAATTCCACTTGGTTCAATGTGTAAGACTGTAACAATTTTCCTTTCCTTAACAACTAAAGGTGATTTGTTAATACCCTTTGGAAGAGACAGTAGAGTTCGAGCAATTTCTATAATTTTTTTGAGGATTAAATAAGATAAGACACAAAGTATTTAGACTTATATTTGGTACATTGTAAATGCTCATTAATATTGCCTATTATTATATGGTAATAATATAACTATAATAAACTACTAAAACATCAGTTTATTAAGACAAATGGAAAACCTTTGTTAAACTCTTTAATCACCCATTGCAAAAACTATAAAATGATTTACCTATTTCATTTTCTGAGCTGGTTATTATACTGTTGCAAGCTATAACATAGTATTCATAAATATAACGCTTTATGATTTTTTATTTATTTATTTTAAGGGACAAAATTCTGCATCACTGTGAAAAAGTAGGACATCTTATTTTGTTAGAAAATAATATTTAATTTTTAAAAATCCACCTATAAGACAGAAAACAATGATTAAACACATCAGAACAGAACAACTTTTCCTCAGTCTACTTTAAATGTGTAGAAGATTGAAACACCTTCAAAATCTAGCCACCGTAACAATACACAATGTATGTAAAGGAACTTTCTCTTATTGGTTGGTTTTGGGTAAAAATCTTAATGTTTCAAATGATCTGATTTATGCCCTAGTGCATGCAAAAAATAGACTAAACTTGGCCCAGCTTAAGGGTAATTGCCACAGAAAGTGGTGTGTTACAAATGGATGCCAATTAGAAAGGTCAAACTGAGAGGTTAAGATACATGATTCCTCTGTCAAATGCAAGTAACAAATTTCTAGAAATTTGACCCAAATGTCTGAGGATGGCTGGCTGAAATAACGCAGATAATGCAAAAACAGCATCTGTTATTCCTTCTCATCTTGGCAGGCTAAAGTTATTTCATGGAATAATGACTTTTAAACAGGACAAAGCAAGTCTTGCTCTTGTCACTCACTGAAGCTCTTTGATATAAAAGTCATTCTGATGACTTTGAGCTGAATGGTAGATAAAAACTTAAGCCCTACGATTATGTTGATTTTTTTTAACCCAATTGTCCACGTCCACTTTCTCTTATCTGAGCTTTTATTAGCACTTTTTCTTTAGGTGAAAACATAATTAAATTACAAAGTGATTTATTTTTAAGTAAGTTGAATTTAGAAATAGTATTAATGCCAACAATTATCGGTCTTGTGCCCAGATGATTTCTTTCCTGTTATCAATTTCTAGTTAAACACTTTGGGAAATTGTTCTTGTATCTTTAAATATGATTTTTTGGTTCAGTTTTTATTTTACAACTTTACATCATCACCAAAAAGGCTCAAAGCTTTTACACGTTTAGAATTAGATGTGTAATTTGTGAGTTGCTTTAAATTAATAATTGTGCAGAGGCATTTGAAGAATACCGTTGGGAGCCCAGGAGTTCAAAATCAGCCTGGGCAACATAGCGAGACCCCATCTATACCAAAAATTTAAAAATTAGCTGGTTGTGATGGTGTGTGCCCATAGTGCTAGCTACTTGGGAGGCTGAGTGAGGAAGATCACTTGAGTCTGGGAGTTGGAGGTTGCAGAGAGCTGTGAGCATGCCACTGCACTCCCATCTGGGTGACAGAGTGAGACCCTGTCTCAAAAAAAAAAAAAAGAAAGAAAAAGAAATGGAGTACCTTTAGGTTTCTAGGTACAAAGTAAATGTAAACTAAAAATGTAAAATATTCATATAATTCTAGAGAAAGTAATCCTCCACTGTACTGAGAAATATTCATGGGTAATTGTAGATTTTCAATGTGGTTTTTATACTAACAATCAGAATATTAAAAATTAGTTACTCGGCAGAGATAATGCAATTTCATAGTTTTTTAATAGCTCTTTCACTCACATTATCTCATTAGATAATGAGATGAGAAAAGAGTCTCAGAGATGTTAAATTATTTTCGCAAGGTTACACAGTTAACAAGTGATTAGACCAGAACTGTATCCTCTTAGAATTTTCTCTCTCTTTCTTTTTAAATGCTATAGTGCCTGGTAGGTAAAAGTTAGTTTGAAAGAAGATATTAAATTTTGTTTGGAACCAATGAAATTGTTTTCAACTATCATTTTATAGGAATTAATAAGTGCATGACTTAACATTTTCATATTACTTGTAAAAACTGAATGCTCTGGCCATCCTTAGAATATTTATAGCACTTTATTTAAGGGTTATTTTAGATTGGTACAGTTGCAAATTTCCCCTTTACTTTCTTTCTAGTTGCCTCTCTGATTCAGTGCATTTTTCTTTTGACTGTGTTCTTTTTCTACCTACCTCTGTGCCTCAAGTACTTCATTTTAGAGTCTAGGAAGGAGGGGATGTCTCACCACAGAGCTTACCACAGCCTTTTGCAAATGTTGGCTATTCCATGTGATGAGGAGTTGCTTAGGGAAACCCTCCCTCTCAAAATCTTTCAAAACAGAAAAGAGATCTGTTTTGTTCACAAAAATCTCCGTGCAGTACATGCTTCATCGTGAGTGGACACAAAGATGGCAAACTGAAATCGCGGCCCATGGCAGTTAGATTTAGGCAGCATTGATGCTGATTTCATTTTTGTGCTATGTTTGTTAATTCCGTAAGTTTTATCTAAACTTCAACCACCTGAATGTGCAGGGCTCCTGTACCCATTCGAACTCCCGATCGACAGGAAGCTCTCCTTTAGTCTAAACGCACGATGCAGTCAGAGGACTACCATGCCGGTTTTTCCAGCATTGCCTACAAGGACGGGGGTGTCTGGTCTTCTCCTTGTCAAGATGTGTCAGGAATCGTGGAGACGAGGAGGAGATTGTGGCTTCCCAAAGACCCACGAGGCTTAGAGCCACCGCTGTGGCGTCTGCTGCCTTCTGGACACATGCCCCTGCCGAGGTCCTTTCCCAGACCGGGTGCCCTTCTCTTGCTGTCTGTTCCTGCTCCCTCCTCGGGTTCGGTGTCCTGTCTGAAAGTCCCCGAGAGAACCTTTCTGGATGTACCTGCCGTGGGTCCAGACACAAGACTGAAAGACCTGCAGTGTCTGTCCCGGGGTGGATTTCCCCGGGGGGCTGAAGCCCACTCCCCGACTTCCTCGCTCTGTCATTGTGCTTTGTCCTTCTGTTCCTTGGTTTTATCAACTATGAAAGGAGGAAAATTAAGGCAGCCATCTCTTGTGATGGTTAAGTGTCTGAAACAAGATAACACATGCAGGACACTTAGAATACTGCCCGGAAAGTGTTCAGCACTTGCTGTTAAAACAGATCTTCCCGAATTTGCTCCCAGGCAGCTGTTTGATGATCCTCAGTTACTTTCTTTCTGATTCTGGGGTCAGGCAGCTGTGACCCTTCAGTTATTCAGACCAGTCCCATATTCTATTTGTCACTGACCTCTTTTCCCTCGGGTCCAAACTTTGTTGTGCACACGGGAGCCCCTTATCTTCTGGGCTTTCCTTTCTCCAAGGGACTCAATTTGAAAGCAATGTTCTCAGCCTCAAACTCTTAAAAAGGCAAGGATTTCCTACGGGAAGAATCTTACAATCTTTTCAAAGCCCCATCGTCCATCTTATTTTTACCCTAAGATATGCAAATCCGAGGAAAGGTGGTTATCGTGGGTTCTTCAATCTTTTCCTAAGGTGTGCGTGACAGCTCGTTGTCTGCCAGCAAAAACGTGTTAGCTTTTTTTAAAGATCCAGAGAGAAGCATGTGGCGGAATTATTTTTGTTTCTCAGGGTTTTAGGGGATCATATTTGGAAGGAGAGCTAATTGCAGAGTTTACGAAACAGGCCTGGAATGTGTGTGCTTGATCAGCCCTGAGCAAGGACTAGAACATCCTCCTTTCCTGGTTTTGGAGGTGCCGGCTGGCTTGCCCAGGGGGAGAGACAGGACTGGCCTTCCTGCGCTGGGGGCACAGTGACGAGGAATCAGCAGCCCCTCACGCTGGGGCTGGGCATGTTTACCGAAAGGGGAAAGGGAGGCTCCAGTAATACTCACCATCGTCTTTAAAAAATAACTTGTTAAGCACTCCACTCTCACAAGCTATGTCAAGGCATTTGAGTAGAAACCTCCCTTGCCCTCTAAAAGCTTTCAATTCACATAATAAAATCCAATGTCCAGTAATTCAGGCACAAAAATGGGTTCGGGCTCTGCCTTTGCAGTAAATGCCAGTTTTCCCTTAATTTTGCCCTACGTGAGTCTGGCCAGAGGGCTTGTTTTCTTGAGGGAGTCTGGGGGTGATGAACTGACTTGTAGCTTCAAAGATCCACTTCAGCCTCAGGCTAGAGGTAGTGTTCTGTTTCTCTGATGATTTGGGGGTGGCACTGGTTCATCAGCATTTTAACAGGGAACAACTGGAGAGTCAGGAAGACTATAAACACCTGGGAGACAGCCTTGGTTTGCATGGTGCTGTGGAAAGAGCCTCAGTCCAGGAATCAGAAGATGAGATTTAAGTCACAGGCCTCTCCTGGAACTTGATAAATGTGGGGAATGAGATGGATCATTTTCTTTATCTTTCTGACTGAAAAATCAGATAATAATGTCCTGATAGTAGTCATGGAATGACTGTGAGAATTAAATTTATGCAAACCGCCTGGCACCCAGGAGCCTTCGCTAGCCCAGCTTCACAGCATTCCTAAGGGCCCAGAGAGAAAGTGCCAGCCTTACCCGTGTTTCTCCCTGTGTACCCTACGTCACCTGCATCAAAATCACACAGGCGGGGCAAAGGCAATTTAACCAAAGCGTTTGTGCCCCCTTCATATTCTGGAAAAAAGAAACCACACGGGTTGCTGGCTAGTGATGCAAGTGCAGGGTCTCACCTCAGACTCACTAAAACAGTCTCCGGAGACAGGGCCTGGGCAATCCTGGGGAATGTGTGTTGTCAGCTGGCTCTGAGTGATTTCAATTCCTGACGTTAGGAGGGAAGACCCCGTGGTTGGTGCTCCTTACTCTACGACTTTGGGTTGGTTATTTTAAACACCAGCCCGTGTATTTCCTGGGTTGCTCAGCGTGGAGAACTGAGATGCAGGACAGACAACTGTCCAGCGCTGGGCAGATGTGTGGCCGTGTCTCATGGACAGTATGGCGGGGCTGCCGCTGACCTGTAGGGGCTTAGACGGGACACAGTAAACGGCGGCCGCGGGTGGGTGCACCCTGCCCTGCGCCAGGGCACAGCCACGCCAAGTGACCAGGGTTTAGCCCCGTGGGTGGGGGTGGGGATGGGAGGAGGGAGGGAACCAGGATGATGCTCCCAGCAGGGACGCTTAGCTCAGAGCCCAGTTTCATCTGCGACTTATGCAGTCTATGCTAACATTTTAGTTATTTAATGACATTTAAGTCTATAACCACATCTTAATTATTTAGATTGGGTGAATTATTTCTTCACTTCATAAGGTTTTTCAGGAGAAAGAGGCAAACAGTGTGAAATAAAGAATTAAAGTTGATTAAATACCCACAGACTCCAAGGTTTACACTGGTTTCAGTTCAAACTCACTCTCCTCTCTAGACTTCATACGCCGGGCATTTACTTCCATAGTAGCATGAGAGATGAGAATGGGCATTTGCATAGCTACATTTCATTCACTGCAAGATCCTCAGTCATCACAGAATGTGATATTTACTAAGGAACAAACTATAAGAAGAGTTTTTTTAAACAATATAATTTCAGAAAGAATTTTCTTTTTGGTTTAATAGACCCTCTGTTTAACTTCAATTTGGCAGAGTTAGTCTTTTCTGGAATACTCCAGTTAATCAAAACTTGGCTTTTTTTTGAACTGAACTTGACCCTCTTTTAGACATCCTTCGTTTAATATGAATTCTCCACTGTGAGGAGACACGAGAAGAGCCAAGACAGTGTTCTTTTAATGAGAAAGTTCTTACTTCCCTTAATAGTTCTTACTTCCCTTCCGCTCCTTGAAATAATCAGGATATTCAAGCAAGAATAGTTTATTTGTTTAAGTTTTTGTGTGTGTGTGTCAATTATGAGTATACTAAACTACATAGAATTAGGTGATTTGACCATTTCATTGTCATTTTGTGATTATGGGTGGTTGAATGTAACTTGTTTTTATGCTTGCAAGATCAAGGAGAAATTAAAGAGAAAAACACTGATAATTCTAGTCCACAAAGAACCCCGGGCAAAACCACGCCTATGTTGTTCTCCACTGTAAAAGTGGCAACTAGCACAGTACCCGGCATGTGATATGCAGTCAGTAAACATCTGTCGAATAAATTAGTGAACAAAGGAATTTGAAGCAAAGGTAGGGATTTTCTTTATAAGCATCTTAGTGATGGCTTTCATCGTAGTAGCTGGCAGTGGGAGGGCAATGAAATGAGGGGGTCCTGACGGGTTATTTGAAATTCAATTCACCTTTCTACTTTATACCTTAACTGCAAAAAAAAAAAAAAGTCTGTACATCCACTTCATTTTTTCTAGGGAAATAATGCAGTTCCATTCTTTTACATTTTATTAAAGGACTTCATATAATTTCAAGAAAATTTTAAAAATAAAAAATTAGCCTGGAGAATTTATCATCCAAAATTGTCTAATGGTAAATGTATATAGTTTGGTACCTGTAGCTAAGACGTATGCTGCTTTGTGGCTTTTTTTTTTTTAAAGACGCCCCGGGCATGGTGTGACGTGCAGATATGTACCGCGTAGGGGCACCATCTTGTCTGAGGAAGGCTGGAAATGCCACCAGGGACAGTCGATCCTTCAAGAAGAAACTGGATCTCCTGATGAAAAATTTTGCTGAAATGTTTGTTTCACATGGTTCTGTTCCATCATAGCCTGGAAAATTTTTCAGACAAAACATTAAATTGGAAGTCAATTAGGAAAGCCAAAACAATCTGACTGCCTCTACCCCTGTTATAATGTGGGATTTGGAACAGCTGAGGGGCTGCGTGTTGTGTGTGGCTTTCAGAACTCTGGACATTTCTACCCTGAGTAACAGTCTGGTGACCCTTGGAAAAATCTATCTCCTTAACAAAAACTTTAGAATATGAATCTTGAGGAGGAAAGGAGAAAGTTTTTAGATGAAATAATTTTAGGGGGTGGGATGGGTGGGTTTTCACTCATATGAGAGACCCTAAAATGGAATTGATGTAGTTTTTTTTTTTTTAATATGCTCTGGGGTGTCCACATACATATCTGACAGCTACATCCATTAAAAAATGACATATTCTTTCTTTATTTTCTTGGACACTGTTGGAGGGAAAAGAGTTAAGCAATGAAGTACACTTTAAAAACCTAACTTTGTCAAAATTGAATAACGTGATCACTGCTATTTTTGTGAAATAGAGACAGAAAATTAGGTCACGGTAAAATGTGTTGTGTCTATTTCTAAATATCATTCAAATGATATTTAAAATGTATTTTCAGAAAAAAAAATCTGAGGTGAGGTAAATATATACCTGCTACTCTTTTGATGAAATGTTCCACACCTTTCTAACATGCTTATTATCCTTTTATGGAGCCAGAAACATTCCAGGTGACTATAGCTTTTATTTTAAAACAAAACTTTGGGATGATCTAATTAAATAGGAAAGCCTTTCTAAGAGCTAAGTAGCCTTAGACAAATCTACATTTAACTTGTAAGGAAGACTTTTTGGAAATAGGAATAATAAATGTGTGATCTTCTGAAGTGATGTCAACATGGCAGCCTTGGCCCAAACACAGGCTGGGAGATTGTAAGGCAGGATTAGAGGATGCTGGGCATAGACGTGGGTCTTTGAAACACCTGCCTTCGGCCTGCTCAAGGTCAAACCCAGAGATTCACCAGTGGACTTGTGGAAGATCTACACATATAGCTTTATCGCCCCAAATAAAGAGCTTTATTGATTGAACTGCACTTAAATGTAAATGAGTAAACTGTTGTACGTGAGATGAATGTGCTGTTGGAGATGCTCTGATTTTGGTTGTCTTCCGATACTGTCAGTCCTTTGCACACGTCAAAAATTCCATGTGGACGTCAACAGAGGATCTAGGAGATGGCCTTGCCGCATTTGGACCTTCAGATTCGTGTTGTAATTTGTATTCCAGAGAGAAGGCTGACATTGTTAGAAATAGCAAGGGGTGGGGGGAAGGCCTTGTCATTCCACTATAGGACCTCTCGTTCTGATATAGAAGCATACAGCTTTTACTGCTTTTATATATAGGGGACAAAGTATTTGGTGTTCTCAGGATTATCAGGAATTCTGTACAAATCATGCTCCCTAAAATTGTGAAACCTGGTAGTTGGGGCTAGCACAGAAATTCTTAATTACTTTGAGTTTGATGAAAGCTACAGATCCCTCCCCTAGAAAAACATTTTGATTCTCACAATAGCCCTGTGGGTGTAAAGCTCATGGATAAGGAGCCTAAAGCTAAGAGCCCTAGATGGCAAAATTGGTATTGATGGCATGCTGGACTCCAAGCTCATGCTCTTCCCCCTTCTCCTATACCACATTCCTTCGAATTCCACAACACGGACAAGCTAAGCTTTTCCAGAGCTGCTACGGGCCGATTTCGTCAGCCTCACCTCTTGTTACTTCCCCAGTATCCTAAGTGGAAGTCACACTGAACTACTTACAAGTATTCGAAAGTGTCATGCTGACCTTGGAACATATCCTTCCTGCTCCCTGAAAATCCTTTCTCGTTTTACCTGCCTTCCTAATTTCCAGTTGTATTTGAAGACTCAGCTTAAATGTCACCTTTCCTAGGAAGACTTCCCTGCCCTCCTCCCTGCCACCTGTACCCTCTCAGTTGCTCTTTCTCTACGCTGTCATTGTATGCTCTGCATACTGCTGTCGTAACACCATTTCTCAGGCCGCACTATGATGGCCATCTACTTGTCCGCTTTTCTGCTCTTCTGTGAGCATTTCAAGGGCAGATATTTGTGTGTGTGTGTGTGTGTGTGTGTGTGTGTGTGTGTGTGTGTAAGATCTGGCTGAATTGTTTCTTGTGACTCCACTGACTCTTTTCTTGGCGTCAAATATACTCTCTTCTGTTACGTAAGTGAAGATACATGTTTTCCTAAAGAATCCTAACCTGTGCAATAGTAATGGGGCCACCTGCTACCTCTCAGCAGCATGAATCGCACGGATAACACTGAAAAATATATGCTTGTTGCAAAGGAACGATTTGACTCTATTCCTCTGAACATGAAATTATGTTTTACAGGCAATTGTCTCTTACTAATATTTATTTATTTTCTTGGTGACTTAGGAGGAAAAGAAATCTTACATTAAAAGATTTTTAAGGCCGGGCGCGGTGGCTCACGCCTGTAATCCTAGCACTCTGGGAGGCCGAGGAGGGTGGATCACTCGAGGTCAGGAGTTCGAGACCAGCCTGAGCAAGAGAGAGACTCCCGTCTCTACTAAAAATAGAAAGAAATTATCTGGCCAACTAAAAAATATATATAGAAAAAATTAGCCGGGCATGGCGGCACATGCCTGTAGTCTCAGCTACTCGGGAGGCTGAGGCAGGAGGATCGCTTCAGCACAGGAGTTTGAGGTTGCTGTGAACAAGGCTGATGCCATGGCACTCTAGCCCAGGCAACAGAGCGAGACTCTGTCTCAAATTTTTTTAAAAAAGAAAACCAAAAAAGATTTTTAAACTATACGTTTCCACATAGTTTAAACACACTCACAGTATTTAAATGCATTAAGAATTCTGTTTATCATTTTTATATACATTGGATATTATGTTGCCAAGTACATAGCGAATCGAAATCAGTGTTGCAAAGATGAATGAAGTAGAAATATAGAAAAAAAACCAGTAATTTTAAAGCAGCTTTATTTAAAGCAGCTTTGAAAGAAGCAAATATATCTTTATACAAGGGAATGAAGTTGTAAGGACAGGGATCAATAGAATTCTTGGTTTTTCTTTTTGGTATCAGACCTCATATTTTATCTTATTATGCTGAAACTAGTACCACAATTTGAATTTTTCTCTTCCCTCCCCACCTCCCCCGCAGGCCAAGTTTACAGACGACTGCAAGTTCAGGGAGCGATTTCAAGAAAACAGCTACAACACCTACGCCTCGGCCATACACCGGACTGAGAAGACAGGGCGGGAGTGGTACGTGGCCCTGAACAAAAGGGGGAAAGCCAAGCGAGGGTGCAGCCCCCGGGTGAAGCCCCAGCACGTCTCTACCCACTTCCTACCCAGATTCAAGCAGTCGGAGCAGCCGGAACTCTCTTTCACAGTTACTGTCCCTGAAAAGAAAAAGCCACCTGACCCCATCAAGCCAAAGGTTCCCCTTTCTGTACCTCGGAAAAGTCCCAACACCGTGAAATACAGACTCAAGTTTCGCTTCGGATGATGCTCCTCCTGGCCTTGTGAGAAACAGTTCTTTCCCCTCAGGAGTTTCTGTGAAGACAAAATTTCAGACCCAGCTTGAGCTGTCCTTACGCTGCAGCCAAGTCAGGTCCTTTGTTTCAGTCTGACTGAAGCAAAGATGTTTTTTGATAGGAACAGAACTGGAATTCTTAGCATCCATACAGGGAACACACTGCTTCATTTCAGGAAACCATAAAGCCTTTTGCTTTGTGCTTCCGCTGCAGGGATATTTACAACTCTGTATTTTCAGAAAGCGAAATAACATGGACTATGTATTTTTCTGACTTTTACAGATCAACCTGAAAGAACATTCATGATACATTTTTTATTTTTGGTTTCCAAAGAATATTTTGATGCAGATAAAATATTTTATTAACTTTTGTTTTTCGGGATTTTTTTTTTTTTTTGGTTTTTTAAAAGTACCTCTGCATTGAGCATATTTTCTTACTTTTATTATTTTAATTAATGTGACATAAGCAATCATCTTAATGCTGTTAATGAACTATAAATGTGTTTATAGCCCATTTGTAACATGTGGAATTCATTTGCATTTTTCCTATTCACTGCACTTTTTTTGTTTGTTTGTTTTTTTAGCCATACCTCAGATAATGTAAGTTTGGTTCTACGTTTTAAAATGTTTGAATTCTCTTCCACAGTACCAAAGGCTCAGCTTGGATTTGTGTGTATGATTGCGTGAAGTCATGACATTATGAGGAGTCCTACCCCTTTGGTAGCTGGGCTATTATAATGGGTTAGAAGCAGGAAGAAGATATAAGGACTTTGGATGGAGCTAGAAGCTGGAGGTGAGGAAAAGGGTTTAGAGGTAAAAGTACACTAAGTCTGCAGCATTTATGGAGATCTAAGTCTGTCCTGGCTTCACTTCTCTTTTTATCTGCCCCTTGCCCTCATTTGGGAACAGCTGGACGAGTACATTTTATTCTGCCCCTCAAGCACACACTATGACACTGGAGCGCTTAAAAATACTTCTGTGACACGGTGCTGCCCCACTGTACAGATCCACAGGGAATGACCACTTAGAGGGAAGCTGTGGAGAACTGAAGAAGATGAATCGTTTAACGCTTATCCGTGCCAAGCCCATTGTCAAAAATATTCTTGTTACTCAACCGCCCTTTGAGCTTCCCTTCCTAAAGTAACCATTCCAGTGAATAGATCTGTCTGCCCTTTTATAAGGAAACTTCTGATGTGTAGTTCAAAAAGCTGGTCTTGCGATAGGGGAAACTTCATTTGGGAATTCGATGAGTTGAAAATGGCACTTAATTCTCAATCCAAACACTGAATGCTGGACATAAATCACAGAAAATTTAACTGAAGAACATGTACAAAATTTATTTATTTTCTTGGGCAATCCTTTTTATGAAGTTCTGCGAAATACAAATGTCTATCTTATATTCAGAAATGTGGCATAAAAAGGTATAGCTAATAGTTAGAAGTATGGCTTCCATAGTGAGAGTAAAAGAGTTTGCAGAAAGTTTGTGGTTTGCATTTAAGCATGTTTAAAGTATACTTATAAACTTTCTTTTTTTCTTAAAACAAAGTATGGTTTATTTTAGTGCACAAGTGCAAAATGAAAACATCAAAACTGAACTGACTACCACATAGACAGATTGCTTTGTTTTAATGGGAAAAACTATACAAATATATATACTATACAAAAACCCATTCCTCAACTAAACATCATGTGTATAATCTAGTATAGTATTTTATTATAAAGCCAATAATCTGATTAAACATTGTTTGCATTTAATGCATGATTTTTTAAAAATATAAAATGAAATGCTACAAATGTTTTAATTAATTTATGCTTTAAAATACAACTGGGTTAAATGAAACAATGACATTTTGTAAACAAAGATATATCCAATTCTTATCCAATTGGCATATCATCTTATATACACAGTACAAAGCTAAAAATATTCCTCTAGTTTAATCTATTATTAAGAATTGTGCACTGTATATCAAGTTCTTTGAACGCATGAATGATTTAAGTTTTAAAACAGGGGGGAAACTAATAAACATATATTCCTAAATGGACAAGGAAACAATGATAATTATGGTTAACAACAAACTAAATTAATGTATATATCATATAGGCTAAATGTTTCTCATAGTTTACATTAAACTAAAAAGAAATAGCATATTTTGTACTGCTAGTTTGATTTGATTAGTATATGAAATTTAAAGCAGGACAGCTACCAAATATGTACTATGCAAGTCAGGAATTATTAATTTCAAAATGTAAAGCCAAGTTAAAGTTAAAAAAATTTAAATTACACTTATCTTTAGTTTATTGGGCATACACAATTACATTTAATGAGTGCTCAGTGAAGCATAAAGTTACCTGAATTAATTAAATGAATTCCTGTACAGACAATATGTATAAATATAACACCTTACTAATAGAGCTTTCTAAGAGGGTTCTTGCTTATGTAGTTTTTGATTATTTTTAAGTAATTAGACCCAATTAACATCAAAGAAAGTTATTGATTATGATTATGTTCATCTAAATCTAAAAACATCAATAAATTTTACATTAATATTTAGGAACCTAATTTGCCTAGACTATAGATGACAAACATCTTCAGACTGACATGTCAGTTTTATTAATTATATTATATTTAATTTAATTTAAGATATTCTTTATTTGGAACATCTATGGAGACAAATAGAGGTTCCCAAAAAGATGTAATGATGTGGTGGTGTTTACTTTACAAAACCTACCTTCACTTCCTTCTGAGAAAACTAATTTGAAAGTATGGGTGTATATAAATTACCTTGGTTCTTTTAGTTGAGTCATAGTGGTCCAGCAGTTCAAAATCATGTGACAGTAATAAGGGATACTGACAAAATTTATTTCCAAATTTTTATATACATTATTAAAATTACATATCTATAGCATCTAAGACTTTTATTTCTCTTATTTTTAAATTTTTTTTGTCTTGATTATGCCACAGACATCACGACTCGCTCTTTCACCCTTGTTTTGTCCTCTGCCATTTGATCGCTAACATTATTTCCAGCTTTATCATCAATGATTTTATGAGTTTTAAAATGTTAAATGTTCTCTGAGATCCAAAAAGGGGACATGGTTCCTCCTCTGATGAAACTAAACCTATGTCCAGATGAAGCTAAAAACCTATGTCCAGATGAAACTAGACAACCACATAAAAAAAAAAAAACTGGCAATGATATAATAAACATAGATATTTTTAAAAGACCTTATCTTTGTTAAAAAAAAAAAAAAACTGAGTAAGTGTGATTGGATCAAGAGAGTTACAAAATGGGGATTGACCTGGGCTTAGCATTTTATGAGGGATGTCAAAATTTTAACTTAATCTGGAGGGGAGGAATGGTAGTAGTACCAGAGTAGTATCATTGTGGATAATAAATAGCTCCAGGGCCTTACCTAAACACGTAACTTTAGTATCTCTTTTGCGATTAAAATTTCACATTCTTCACGAGTTCATCTAGAAATTCGTGAGGAAATATGAGTAATCTCATCCTGACATCACGCCTCCAAAGAAGGATGGCTCACGACACACCTTTCCAATACCATTCGCTTACTTTCTCCCAAGAAGGCAGGAAGCATTTTCTGAGGTCCTGCCTTGCACCAGGCGCTCAGCTGGTGAGACATCATGTTACTTGCTCTGTGCTCGTTTAGTACGTTCTTTGTGGATGTTTACATCAAGGTACTTTCGCATTTTGAACTTCCGGAGGGAACATATCTGCCCTCATTGCACGTTGCCCGCCCTACGATCATGCTAATAAAAAGAACTTCAGAAGTGCTCTTAGCTGACAGCAATTTTGAACCATGTGTCCCTGGGACTTAAACACTTTGTGGAGGCTATTAAACATAGCCTCAAAAATGCTTTTAGGATGGATATATGTGCTGAATAAGATCGATGTGATAAAGACGATGATGATGGGTGAGAGAATTTCGTGTTACATGTGAAATAGCTCCTACGATAAGAGTAGGACCATCCACAAGCCCCCTCCCTGTACCTGAACTTCTCAAACACAAATTCTGAGACCAAACTAAAAACATCAGGTACTTGCAGCTGCATTTAAGTATCAATAAATTCATCATCGTATGATACTTCAATGTCACTGGCAATCATAAAAATAGGTCGCCATGCCAATCCCACCATCTTTGCTAGTGGCCAAACAAGCAGTCCAGTGGGGTGTCAGTAGGTGTCAGTGGGAGAATGAAGACGTTTCTTTTGGGTAATTTATTTCTAGATGTGTTTTCCCCTTTCCTAAGATAAACGCTCTCAGAGAAGACTGACTCTTTTCTGTACCCTACAGAGAGATTAGTGAATGCATAATCACACAGTGACAGGTCCAGTTCCAATGTGTTTCTCATTAAATTCTCTGTTGTTCCCTCTGTGGGAAACTGGAAAATTTTATCAGATTTTCATACAGGGAGGTGGATTTCTGCTGAGGAGGCAACCCCGAGTCTTTCACTCTCTGGAGTGCAATTATGTCTGGGCTTCCAACAGCAGCGCTTCATTTACGATCCGGCTCTCTTTGTGGGATGTGTGCATTCGATAACTTGTTTCCATACTCTGACACAGGTCATGCATTTACGTTTTTAACACTTTGCTGGTTGTCCTGCATTTGCCTCAATACAGGGCCCCTCAGAGTAAGCATACCTGTACACTAGAATGTTAAAGGCACAAGGAGAATATACCAAGACTTCCATAACCATCGCCATCATAGTGGAGCAAGTGAAAGAATGAAGTTTAAATTTTAAAAGCAAAAAGTAGCCTAAAAGTAGTAGCATGTCCTCAGTTAATTCTTTTGAGGGGTTTTTTTTTTTTTTTTTTTGCATAAAGGATGCATTACAAAGGAGCAAAAACATGTTTTCTGTTTAAGTGATGAAAGAGTAACATACATCACAATGACTACTATAAATTCCATCTGAAGCCTGGAGTTCCTGTAAATTGTGATTAGGAGGGAAAGTTATGCCGATGTATGTTGCCACATTAGTTGTATCACTCTGTAAAAAAAAGTAGGTAGGCTCTGAGAGACAGTTTGTTTTCACATTAGAAATCATGTTGCCCAAGATTCTCAGCCTTTACCATCTAGAGAGCAAGGGAGCAAATGTAAGAAATGTACACCCATTCCCAGCTTGCTGGTGCAGAGGACAGACCACAAGATCTCTCTGCTGATCAAGGGAGCTTCATGTTTAATGATGCAAAATCAACTCTGTCTAACAAAACTCCTAGGACCTAAGGAGCCAAGTTAAACTAAAAGAATAATGATTTCTTAGTTGCTGATAATTTATGACAGAAACACTAATACATTTCTTATAAAAGCATCCAATATTCATTTAGATCCTTATACTATGCTGGGGTTTTGGGGATAGAATTAAATATATACATTTTGAGGGAAACTTACATTTTTGCTTATATTATCGGGACAGTGAATTCTATTTTTGAATATTATATCTAGTTCTCAGTGGGTTAAAAATGGCACTTATTCATGCCAAAGGAATTTAATATGTTGGGACACTGTTTATCATGATAGACCCAAAAACTGAAGCTATAGGTTACAATATATATTTGGGGGGTAATTCACAAGTTCCCTTGATGCTCCTTTTGGGAATTTATAGAATGTTTTCATTGGTGGTTGAACTACTGGACTTGCCAAAGATGAAAGATTTT
The DNA here is from genome assembly GCF_020740605.2 of Lemur catta. Classification (NCBI taxonomy): domain Eukaryota; kingdom Metazoa; phylum Chordata; class Mammalia; order Primates; family Lemuridae; genus Lemur; species Lemur catta. Next base: position 1,126,300 of record NC_059151.1, read on the forward strand.
TCTATGCTTAAAGATAATTAGGGCCCCGATAGAGCATAGGAAAATGCTATGTAGGCTTTTCTAGGTAGACCTCAAATTCCATCTGTTACAACCAATGTTGGCTTGATAGTTGGGATTGGAAAATCAATGCTATCTGGTTTTAGGATTGCCCAGAAATTAGAAACAGTGTCCTGTGCTTCCCAAAGTCTGACTTATTTCCCAAGACAAGGATGTCCGTAGCACAGAAACAAGAGTGTGAATCAAAAAAAAATCAAGACACGCACGTGGCCCTGAGTCTTGCTTAACTTTTCAGCTATTTTTCTACCTGTTTGCTGGAAGCAAGAAGATGGTTAACAAACTTAGCATATTTTTAACAAAACATCACCTCCCACTGTTGGTCTTGAATAAAGGATTATATATCAGACTTCCTTTGAGAACAACTTTTGCTTTTTGGACTGCTGGGATTAGTGCAGACAAACCTCCCCCAGGGCATGTGAGGGGGCTGGCAGATGTTGCCACGTCTGCCTTGGGTGTTACAGAGGCACCTCTGCAGTGGTTTCAGCCAGCGTGCCTGTAACCTTGGCCTGCAGTCAATAAATATTTCACATCTCTTTCCCCGAGGGTGTGCTCAGAGGACCACCCTGCGAGCATCTGCCTCTGCGGTCACAGCTCCCTGCCGTGGGCGTAGAGGCGGGTGTGGAGCCAGAGGCAGGCTGTGCAGGCAGGACCCAGTGCGGTGAAAGTTCGGGATCGCCAGTCTGGCTTTAGGGAATCTGGAGACTGCTTCATGTCCACACTCATTCTGGGAGGAGAGGCATGTCCACCAGAGGATTATCACCAGGCATCAGGGTGACTCACGCAAGGGTTAATGGAAGAGAGCATTCATGAGAGGTGAGGTTGCAGGTTGAAAGAGAAATAGAAGCTTCCTGCTCTTCCCACTAGGCAGTGTAAAGTGTCTTCCTTCCTTTAAGAAAAAGACTTCCAAAGTTTCCAAAACGTTCCCAAAGGGACCCAGATCGGAAAGGGCCCTTTTTCTTTCAAACTCTTTACAACATGTCATGAGTCATATGTTGAAACAACCATGCACTCAGTGAATATTTAGTGAACTAAATGATTCAGTGATTAGTCAAGATTCATCAATGGCTTAATAAAGAGACTCAAAGGCCAGGGGGAGTCGCACCAGTTTTGTATTGCTTAAGAAAATGAGTGGAAAAATGAAAATGATGTCTGATACTGATTCTGGGGCCTCATATCAGCTTTTCTCCACCCTGCCAGAGGGTGGGTCTGGCTTTCGTACATTGCACTTTGGATGGCTTTATTAACTGCTCCCTGTTTGTTTGCCATAGACATTGGTTGAGTGCCTACTAGACAGAGAATACAGTACTGAGTACACAGAGACAAACAAGATATGGTTCCTTCCCTCAAGAAGCTTATAGTCTAGATGGGAAGATGAACAATTAAACAAATGTGGGAGGGGCTGGGCTCTCCAGGCAATCTTATTAGCATTAGTAACTTGACTGCTACAATTACTGCTACCACCTAACAATTGAACAGCCAATTTTAGGGCTAGCACTTTTTAGTTTATCACTTGTAAGTTTCAGGATATATCTAGCTACCTTATCTAATAGATATAGAAGGAAACCGCCTACAAGGAAATGAATGCCTTCTAAGGTGTTGGCATTTAAACCGTGGGTACTCTGCTGCTTGGTCCGGATTCCCTCTTCAGTTCTGTGACATTCCTACCCCAGCTACTGGAAATGGAGCTGCTCAAGGCTGTGCCCCGGAACCTTAAAGAACTACCAAGATTAGCCCCATCCCCAGGGTACCTGGGGCCAATGACTGGCTGATTCAGAGGTACAACGGCCTGCCCCTTTGCCACGATTTTCAACAAATCTGAAGGCCACACCAGCTCCAAAGCACCACTTAGGGTCAGCTGAGGCATCAGCTGCAACCACATAGAAGATCACCTTCTCCCTCTACTCTACCCTTTTCACTTCTTACTAGGCAGCGACACAGATAAAATACAACACTCCCAGTTAAATCTGAATTCCAGGTAGACAACTAATAATCTTTTTAGCGTAAACATATTCCAAATATTGCATGGGCATCCTGTATTTTTTTTTTGCTAGATCTGACAACCCTACTTACAAGAGTGACTCTTAACAGCGCTCCCCAATAAAGCTCCTAGTGCTACTCTCAGTCTTGGAGTGCTTCCGGGGAATCCACTCTCTGGGAAAAGGAATTATGGTCCACAAGCACAAGGGAGGGGTCGGGACGGCCAAAGAAAAATATGAGGGAACTAAGATGCGGATATAGAACAAGATCCTCTTTCTATATGTGGAGAGGCATATTTCTTGCACATAAGGAACTTTATCCTCATAAGCCACGCCAAACTTGAAAGTTTCAGTGGCTGTACAAACCCTAAAATATTATGTATCCAGAGCGTGATCTTGAGGCATTAATTCTTTGCTCCACCTCCCAAAACATTAGCTGTGAGTGTTTGTATCTGGTATTATACTAAAGCACAATTTCCTAAAATATACTAAGGCATGCAATCCACCTGTGACTTATTACCAACATTTCTGAAGGTCTGTCAAAAAGTTGATGATTCTGTCCTTCATAAAACGCATTTTTTTTTTTTTTTTTTTTTTTACTTGTTTTCCAAAGAGCCACATGCTCCTGGTCTCTCTGCCACTGGGGCGGCTGATCCTTCCTCGTCTCCTTGGCTGGCTCCTCCTTGACACAACCCCTAAACCCTGCAGGACCCCAGGCTCGGTTTTTGCCTGTTTTCTGTTCTCTAAAATCATTCCCCACGTGATCTCACCTCTGCTTGAAAATACCCCGTGTATGCTAATGACTGCCAGGTTTAAATCTCCTGCCTCAACCTCTCCCAGAAGGCCAGGTTCACACCATCAGCTGCTGGGAAGCCTGGCAGGAGTCTGGAACCCGGCATGTCCAGAAGTCGACTCTTGTTCTCAAACCAGGTAAGCTTCTAGACTTCCACAGTTTAATAAACAGCACGATGATTTATTCAGTGACTAGAGCCAAAAATCTCAGACTCACTCTGGTGCCTTTTCTTTCTCCCCAAACCAGCAGCTTCTTTTGGCTAAACGTTCAAAATAAACCCCGAGTCCTCTCGCTTACCTCTGTCTTTACGCCAAACCTCATCTTTAGCCTGGTCTGTCGCTGTCGCCTCTCCACTGGCCTCCCTTCTTCTCCCTGCAGGGGATTTTACAGATAAGTCAGAGTGGCATTTTTTTTTAAAAGAGAAATCATGTCACTTTCCAGCTCAGAACTCTCCGGTGTCTTCCCAGCTCCCTGGAATGAATCTGGTCCTTTCCTCCCTCTCCTGTTATATCCTCCACTCCGCTCAACCTCACTAACTCTGCCCTAACCGCGATGCCGGCAATGCCTGTCTTCCAGCTGTTCACCAGCCCACTCTTCCCTCCTCAGAGATGTCCTCCCTGCAGAGTCTGTTAAAAGTGTCTCCCACTAGTTACTCCAGCTCAGCCTCCTCTTGGTTTCCTTAGAGCATTTTTCACACTTCTGAACAATCTTGTGCACTTCTGTGCTTACTGGTCCTCCCAGCAGCGTGTAAGCACCTTGAGGGAAGATGCTGTCTTATTCTCGGCAGTGTCTCTGGCATCTGGCAGTGTGCTTGCCACAGAGCAATATTTATTTATTTACTTATTTTACTTATTTGAATGACAAAACTTTTTATTTATAAAAAAAAAGGCTAGATTAAAAGAAAGTTGAAAGTAAGTAACATATACAATTAGTTAATCAGAATGATGACGATCAGCCAAGCTTTGGTTTTAATGAGCTCTCCGACCAGAATGCTTCAATTTGTCTGAGAGTGCACTTCATTCTCTGCCAAAACATGAAAGAGCTCACAGTAATCACTGACTTTTCAGTAGAGTGAGCTCTGCAGAAGGATTAGGAAAAACTTAAAGCCTTAGTGTGGTATCACCATGTTGCCAAGCTATCTGTCCCCTTGCTGCATCTGACCAAGATTCTAAGGATACGGTTTTATGATAAACGGTTAAGGGGTGAGCACAAAACAGCACATCAGTATTAATAAATATGTTTATGGCCTAAAATCGGGACATTCACCAACAAGTATGCAAATTAATTCTGATTAATTTTAGGACAATCCACCGAAAGGAATATGAATATGAATATTATACTTTTCTCTTTTCTCAGTATTTAAAAAAATTTTAATTTATACATTGTAATTATATATATTTATGGGGTACAATCTGTTGTTTCAATACATACAAATGTTGTATAATATAATGCTCAGATTAGGGTAGTGTATACATCATCTCATGCATTTGTCATTTCTTTATGGTAAGAACATTCAAAAGCCTCTCTTCTAGATGTTTTGTAATACACGTTACTGTAACCATAGTCACCCTATTGTGCAGGACACCAGAACTTATGCCTCCTGTCATTTTTAACTTTGCACCCATTGACCAAACTCTTCTCCTCCCCTCTCACCTCCCCTCTCCCACAGTCTCTGGTAACTACTGTTCTACTCTCTGCTTCTACGATATCAATCTTTTTTCTTTTAGATTCCACATTTGAGTGAGATCATGATATTTGTCTTTCTGTGTCTGACTTATTGCACTTAACGTGACGTCCTCCAGGTTCATCCATGTTGTCACAAATGACAGGATGTTGTTCTTTTTTTATAGCTGACCAGTACTTTATTGTATATACATACCACATTTTCTTTATCCATTTTTCCATTTGTTGTTGTATGCTTAGGTTGGTGCCATATCTTGACTATTGTAAATTGTGCTGCAACAAAAATGGGAATGCAGGTATCTTTCTGACATACCTACTCCATCTGCCTTGGCTTTATACCCAGTAGTGGGATTTCTGGGTCATATGGCAGCTCTATTTTTAGCTTTTTGAGACACCTCCATACTATTTTTCATAATTGCTGTATTAATTCATAATCCCAGCAACCATGAGTAAGTTTCCTTTTCTCCACATCCTTGTCAACACTCACTTTTTTTTTTTTTGTCTTTTTTATAATAGCCATTCTAACTGGAATGAAGTGCCATCTTTGTGGCACTTCAATGATTTGTGTTTCCCTGACGATTAGTGATGTAGTGCATTTTTTTCATATACCTGTTGGCCATTTGTTTGTCTTCAATGTCTATTAAGGTCTTTTGCCTATTTTTAATTGAGTTATTTAATTTTTTGCTGTTCAGTTGTTTTAGTTCCTTATATATTCTGGATATTAACCCCTTGTCAGATGTCTAGTTTGCAAATATTTCCTCCCATTCTGTGCATTGTCTCCACTCTTAACTGTTTCCTGTGTTGTGCAAAAGTTTTACAGTTTGATGTAATCCCATTTGTCTATTTTTGCTGCCTGTGCTTTTGAGATCTTATTTTTAAAATTCTTGCCCAACCCAATGTCATGAAGCATTTTGCCTATGAGAATTGTGCTGGGGAGTGTTTTTTCTAGTAGTTTCATAGTTTTGGGTACTTTTTACTTGAATGAATGAGTACAGTTAGTTCTGTTACAACACTTGTTTGCAGAACACTAATTTGTTCCAACTCCATTGATATATTAGGAAACAATTTGAGCAGAATGTGAATTTTGTGTTAGCTTATATGCAATATTTCATTTGAACTGAGCTATGTAGGAATACACAATATATACATACACATGCCTTATCAGATCAGTGAGCCACACCTATCTTTCTTCTTTTATCTTTCTTTCTTCTTTTCTTCTTTTACACAGAATACTGGAAACTTAAGTAAAAGCAAACTTAAGACCCTTTTAAAGGTAAAATACCATATTTATTAGAGTATTAACATACTTCTTAACCTTTTAACATGTGTAAAACTGTGCTGTAATTTTTATTGAGCTATTGTCCTTTTCTACATGTCACCAATGAAGTTGTTGAGTTTTTGAGTGTTTTTTATTGCACAATTTTGCATATTGCAGTGGTTTTTAGAAATGCATATATTGGGTTATAGCAGAAATGACTGTCTTTTATCCTCACAAAAACTTCATGCATTAGAAGCATTTATCCTTATTTTACAGATGAAGAAGTTTGAAGCATTAGGTATAAGCCACAAGATGTTCTTTACTGTGCCAAATATACTTCTGTCTTGTTTGTTACTTTTTATTTTCTGTTAGCAACCAGCTTTAGTTCGATCACCTTCAAAATAAGTTGCCTTTTTGGGGTGATATTTACCTTGGCAAAAGGAAATGAGGACATGGCTGAGATAATTTAGGTTCAAAGTCTACCACTGACAATATAGTCTAGACTAAAATTGTAAATGGTATATCCTTGTTACTGGGTTCAATAAATTGAGTTGACAATTACTTGATGCCTGCTTCATTTCATTTTGTAGGTCATACATACATTAATTATTAAATAATATAAGTTTAAAATTCCACAGTTCAGCAGCCATTAAAAATAAGCTATATGAACATATAAATAACCATTTTCAATGTAGTTTTAAGACGCCTATGCATTTTATTATCAGATAATATTTGTTACACTTACTATGTGCATATATACAAAAACGAGAAGACTTCCTCTTCCTCTGGTTGTTCTGTGTGTGTCTTGCCTCACTGGCTGTGAAGGTTCGCTGAAGCTGGGGGCCATTTTCATGCCCTGCTCTGGGACGGGAAGAGCTGACACTGCCAGACAGGAGTCTGTGTCCTGAACTTGGCTCTGCCGTGGATTTAACTGGGAAGGCCTGCGCATCTTATTAGGGTTTGACCTGATAATTTGTAAAGTTTCCCAGCAATGTTATCTGGTTTTTCTGCTGTTTCCCCTTCAGCCCAGTTTCCAAATTGGATGCATCTAGGACCAAACCCTCTTTTTGGACTGTAACTGATATCACAGAGAACCCCGTTCTTCCACTACAATTCCAGACCTCCGCAAGCTCCCTTTGGAAAGGCCCTGGTGGATGGACGTGAGTAAGAGAATGTCTTTTCTTAGAAGGCACAATGAGATTTTCGAACACGGTGCACCCAGAAATGGTCTGTTTAACAGTTACAGACTACTGAGGTGGAGAGAGGAGAGGATGCCAATAAGACATGGTTAGTTTAATTAGTACAGTTTATTAAATGGATAAAAAAAACCCAAATATTTCTTCACCTCCTTTGCTAGTGGAGGTGAACTCTCAAAGGTCTTTTAACATCATTCCACTCTGGGTTAGACTCCAGTTAGCTGATTCCACCTTAGAGGTAGGAAAACACATTAAACTCTCCTACTAGATTTAAGTCTTGTCTTCCACTTGACTCTCCCAAGACAGAGCACGCTTCCTAACACGGCTCCCATTAATCTCTGAGGTACAGGCGCATTCCTCTTTTAAGACTCTTTGACTGTTTCTCAGAGTGAATTCTTTCCACATGAAAAGAGAGAAGATAAAAAAATCCAGCAGTTGTGAACGCAAACATGACAAAAAACCAAAGTAAAGATATAAATGTATACACAAAGCCATAGGACATTGAACTAAATTGTTCCTGAGGCTAAGGTACTGCCCAGATCTAAGCTTTTATAAAATACATAAAACTTACACTAGTTATAAATGTGCTGATTGACCAGCAGTTACATTCATCATCATTTAAATCATTTGATCAAAATCTCACTAAATGGGAAAAGCATGGTGATAGCCCTTATAAGAACTGACCTTAGGATGTGCTTCAATATTTCACTGAAAAGCCACACATTCAAGAGTAAGGTACTCGTTCAGAAAGCTTATCATCTCGTCTCTAAGAGGTTTGATGAGACTAATTTTCCACATATCTTGAATGGGAGAAATGAGAACACTATGATTGTCCACAAGAAAATGAGCAAACTGCTGAATTCTACAAAAGATGATTTGTTTTGTCTTCAAAACACAGTTGGGGGCAATGGAAAGGGCACTTGAAAAATGACATGCATGTTTTTAGCAGAAGTTGTGACCACTCGTATGATTCAACGTGAAATATGTCACGTCTCCACAATAGCTTCACATTTGCTATTGTGCTAAGTGAACGACGTTACTTTTGATGCGTCCCCTATTCATGTCACAGAGTGGGCACCAAGTGACAGGCGTCTACAGCAGTTGTACACACTGGGTATCTTTCTTCTGTGACTCTGAGTCAGTCTCCTCAGTGGATTACTAAACACATTCCAGAAATCTTGTAAGTTACTACTGGTCTAAAAATGGATATAATTAAAGATGAGTAAACCTACCGCAGAGCTTGATGTAATCTGTAGGCTAATTAACACAAACTATTTACAGCAGGCTTTTTTTCTACTTTTCTAAAGATTGCATATATGTTACTACAAGTTCATAGACCTTACTCTCACAAAAGTGACCCTCCTCCCCAACATATTTGGAAAAAGAAAGGAGATATCTGCATTGTAACAGGTCTGGAGAAGGTGGATTCAGTAATTATGGGTGTTAACTTTGACCGGAGCCAAACCTAAGATCTAGGAATCCTTCATGAATTCCATTATTGTCAGGATTTACCAGTAGATACTCCTAGCCTTAGGAGTACTGTGATTTGGAGCAATAACTTCCAGTGTCTAAGGTCTGATTGCCTCAACTAGGCTGTTTTTATTGCTGTGTTACCAGCTGTTTTTCATGGTGGGGGGAGAGATGGATGATTCATTCCTAAAATTCTTTTTTATTTCAGGTCTGACAGAGTGTTAGTTATTAAGGGCTAGAAAATAAGGCTCCTGTTCTTGCTGTCTCCTACCTTGCTTTAAACTCAGAAACCAACTTTCTGTACTAAGGCTTTCTTTTTTTTAATGACCTGCAATTTTGTTTTTAATTATCTTACGTCTTATGATCACACATAATTTTTAAATTTGCGTATATCTCCTCTACTTTAATCCTTCTAATGAGATAGCAAAAGCGCCATTACCATACACGGTAGTCCCACAGTTCTATGAGTTTCTGAATAGCTGTTTAAGGACAATCTTAAGTTCTATTAATATTAATAACAGTCTGACTTGGTAAATAATTCAAAAGTTTAACTTGTTATTATTTCTTGTCACACTGACTTTTCGAAAGCATCTGACTTTATACATCATCCATAAAATGTGAAAATTGTTCAATATTCTTTATTTGATATTACAGAGAAACCACAGTAAAATAAAATGGCTTTCAATATGTAAAAGGCAGCATTTTAGATATAAGGAATTCTATTTAATAATTAGATGGGTGTAGTCAAGACCAGAATTATAAAGTAGACATTACTAACTTATCTCCAGCCTTTGCCTTTAACAGACTAATGAACACAAATTACAACACTAGCGAGTCTTGCTCAGTTTTGAGACAGTGAAGGAAATTCCCTAGTATTTAAATATATCCATATAACCAGTTATATAAATCTATGTTTTTTTTTTCTTTGAGACAGAGTCTCACTGTCTCCTGGGCTACAGTGCCATTATGTCAGCCTAGCTCACAGCAACCTCAAACTCCTGGGCTCAAGATATCCTCCTGCCTTGGGCTCCCAAAGTGCTAGTATTACCTGCATGAGCCACCATGCCCAGCCCTATAAATCTGAATATAAAACTAATCTCCAGTAGGTTTTCAGATGGCAATTCACCATCTTTGTGAAAAGTTGAACGTTCCTAATAAGATCCAATCATATCTTTAGAAGGGGAAAACAGAGAGCATTTACTGAATTGGAATTGCTATCAAAATTCAAAAGAACCAATCATATTCATTTAACCGCAAGCCAGTCTTTAGTTAAGTCACGACTGTCCAACAAAAATATTCTGTCAGTCATTCATAATCTGAATTCTGGTGCATGGGATCAATTAAATTATGGTAAACATAAAAGTCACGAGGCATTTCTGTTTTGTAATCAAATGAAGCAGTGGCCGATTATTACTCTTCAGTAGCTTTTTTGAGACAAGCTATCAAGTCTGCCCTTTCTGCCTTCTCAATGCCGGTGAAAATGGTTTTTGTTCCAGGGATGCACTTCCTGAGATTCTCCCAACACTCCATGGGATATCCTCTCCCAGGTGACGATGGCTTTGTCCTTACTGGCATCTGTGTAACAGAATCCAATGGCCTGATCTGTCCTCACCATGGAGATCTGGCCCGGTCCTGTGCCCGCCTCCCTTTTCCAGTGGGGCACTGGGCACACTTCCGAACAGAGATCTTCCTGCCTTTCTCAGCATCACCCAGATTTAATTCTCGTTCGTCGCTGATGCTACGCAAGGTTCCTGTTTGGAAGCCGGATGTCCCTCTCCCTCCCTATAGGAACGGTTGCAATTCTGTGTGCGCTAACTAGAGGACCTATGAAAGGGACAGGACATTTCTGAATAATTTATTCCACCTCTGCATTCGCATCCAACCAGTACTTCTTATATGGTAGGTGCTGTGCTGAGTGCTTTTGTCTCTTCAATCCTCACGACAATGGCATGTGTATGAGTAATTTCCTCCTTTTTAGGGAAGAAACTTAGACGGAGTGACTATATAAATCTCCCAGGATCACCAGGCAAAGCTGAGAATCAAATTGTATTTTTTTTTTCCTTTCCTGTCTTCTAGTGCAATGCCAGAAGAAAGGTTATTAATTTGTAAGTTTTAGTTTATACAGTGTGTTTATGTTTGATATACGTTCATAATACGTTACTTACATAGTTCAAAACCTAAGTTTTCCCTCCTCTACTGAGACAGCCAAGGAGGTGCTCTAGGTTTAGAAGAGAAGAACAAAGGGTCAGAGGTAGGTTCGGTTCACTAAGCCAGAACATGGGAAGGGCATGGATTCATGTGCTGGTAAATAGGAGAGGAGCACCAAGCACTATGGACGGAATAACTAGAGCAAATGAGAGGTTGAATACAGATTACAGACATTGGTCTGAACTGCTTTGGTCACCCTGTGCTTCTAGAGGTGCCCACTGATCTTTTGTTATATTAAATTCCTTTTGTCCATTCTGATCTTTAGAAAATAACAACAGAATTTTTTTTTCTGTAGTTACACCTAGAGCTATGCCTAGCTGTACTTCCCTATTAGGGACTAAAATCGCCTTTTTTTTTTAATATCAAAGAACTAGAAAACAAATTGCAGGAATCAGCTGTCACAAAACTCAGGACCCAGCTCCTGTCTTTGAGATTACCTTAGTGTCTTTATAATTTGACCTGACTGTAGTTTAGGAGTACTTGAGAATATTTCCCTTTTTCTTAGCTGTCAAGATTCAGTTGATAAATCACAGATCCCTAAAGCTATGTAGGGAACTCGCCCCTTAATTCCATCCGCTTCTTTTCTAAGCATCTGTAATAGTCACAGCTGGGTTCAGTGAGAGTTCTGCTTGCTATGAGCGTGAGATCATGCCCTAAGTAATTACAGTGAGCATGCAGTGAAAATATGTAGTGAATATAATGTCAGGAAATCATGCAAATTTTATTATCATCGGTGAAGTGGTGGCTGGTGGAGAACTTGTCAGTATTTGCAACTTGAAGCCTCTAATTACCTTGATTTACTTGTAGTACCATTCATAACCTTGCTGCCATGCTGTTCCTGACAGCACTTTCGCATTTTACAAGAAAGGAATAATGCCATGTAAATAATTTAAAAACAATAAATCATTTAGAGTGGCTTTAAACCAAAACCTAATGCAGTAGCTGGCTGAGTACTTGCTACACTTGACAGGTAGCTGGCATGCAGAATTCATCCATGTCTGAGAGGTATTTACTTTTAAAATTCACAAATCCAAAACACGCAGATTGAAGAAAAATGAGATCTAAGCTGCCTCTATCTTCACCTTGTTTAGGTGAAATAGAAAAATAGGGAAATTAAATTCTGTGTAGAATAATTCTGCTGCAAACACAGATTTGCTGAGTTATGCTAGGTAAGTGACTAATTAAGGCTGGTTCTGGGAGCGGAGCTGGCAGGGCTGGCGGGGAAGGTAAACATGCCCCGGGCAGCACCCACACCCCCGCCCCCACCCACACCAGCGCCCAGGAGGAGGCTGGGAAGGTCAGGAGCAGGAGGAGAGAACAGGGCTGTCGTGTAACCAGTTCTGGGAGGGCAACACTTCTTTCTCCCTGGTCATTTCTATTCACACAAGACAAGGCACATAATGAAAAGCAAAAAAGCCCATCGAAAAAGCTCCTGCTTAAGAGAAAAGGCAGGACGACTTCCACTAGCCGGAGGGAGAGCTGGGGTTGCCAGCTGCTTCTACACAACTGCCTTCCTACTGGGTGCCAAGCATGTCATTATCTCTCTTAATCCTCACAACAATTCTCTGAGGTAGGTGTGATTATCCCCTTTGGTAGATAAGGACAAAACTGAGCTGGATTAAGTAATTTGCCTGAGATCACCAACGAGGAAGTGACTATCAGGATTAAGTCTGAATCCGCCTGACTCAGGTAGCATTCTCTCTCCTTCCCCTGCTTGGTCTCCCCCTCCCCGCAACCCGATTTCGTATCTCACTCTGTCTATGGATTCACTTCTATTTCTGATGTCTCCCTGAGATAGTCCTACGAGCGTTCAGAATGGGGAAATCCCAGGGGGGTAAAGGGATTCTGAAAGTCACCTAGTCAAGGCTATGTATAAAGCATCCCTCGTTCACTCCCCAGAAAATGTCTCTTAGGTTTTTCAGCTTGAACACGCACAGCACAGGGCAAAGGCAGATGCCCAGCAAGCCTCAACCCGGGACAGCTCCGTTTCTTCTTCTGCATTGCTCCCACCCCCTGGCCTTACTCTCCCCAAGTTCCCAAGCACCTTGTTTCCTTATTTTGTGTTTCTCTTTCAGGGGTGACTTTGCCAGGTTTGTCAAAACCCCACAGTGTTTGCTCTTTCCTTCCCGAATACCAACATTCAAATATGGCGTTTCCTTAGATCAGACCAAACGTTAGTCTGGATGGCTTGCGAAAACAGATTGCTGCCCTGTGACTTAAAAATTCACAATGTAATGCTTTGGCTCATAGTAGGCATTCAGTAAGTGTTAGTTCTTTTTTTAATTCTACATTTTTAATGATCCGCAGATTTTCCTGATTCAAGTTTATCCTGGTGCTCCCCAGACTTTGGGCTTCAGTTTTCATTTGCCAAGAGCATTTTCCTTAAATTAATGAATTCAGAAGAAGGAAAATTAGGGGAGTTTTTTTTTTTTTTACCCATTTATTTATACTATGGGAAGAAGCAAAGTGTAACACACTTGTACACACCCATGTCCACATGGCGTGGGCAAGAGACATTGCAGCGCAATACAGTCGTGCTACATTTATGGAAAAATAGCTTGTCTTTAGAAAATTACTCTCTTCAGATGTATTTGAAATGTTCTGAAGAAAAGAGGATTATTCTTTAAGAACTAAACGCAAATGGCAGAGTCTAGCTGGTAAAATCTGCTAGAAGCTCACTAATACTTTTGAGAGGCCGATACATTTGCTAACGGTTAGGCACCGATGAGAAGGAAAGTAGTCAGGGGCTTGGGAGTGTCAGTTGTCAAGGACTCTTGTCTTTCACGGGGGGGTTGGGGGGGGTCGAATCATTATAGAGGAAGGACACTGGTGGGCTTTTTTCAACAGCTGAGAGCTCTCAAGGTGTGGGGCCAGGACTAGTACCAACAGCATCACCTGGGGTCTTGTTAGAAAAGCAAACGCTCTGGTCTCACCCCAAGCTTTCTGAATGACAAACTCTGGGCGTGGATCCCAGAAATCTGCTTTAGCAAGTCCTCCAGGACTGCGGTCCCCAACCCGGGGGCTGAGGACCATGCCCGTCAGTGGCCTGTTAGGAACCAGGCCGCACAGCAGGAGCTGAGCCGCGAGAGTGAGCAAAGCCCCATCTGTGTCTACAGCTGCTCCGATCACTCCCATCACCCCATAAGCCCCACCTCCCATCACTCGCATCACCCCATAAGCCCCACCTCCCATCACTCGCATCACCCCATAAGCCCCACCTCCCATCACTCCCATCACCGCATAAGCCCCACCTCCCATCACTGGCATCACCCCATAAGCCCCACCTCCCATCACTCCCATCACCCCATAAGCCCCACCTCCCATCACTGGCATCACCCCGTAAGCCCCACCTCCCATCACTCCCATCACCCCATAAGCCCCACCTCCCATCACTGGCATCACCCCATAAGCCCCACCTCCCATCACTCCCATCACCCCATAAGCCCCACCTCCCATCACTGGCATCACCCCGTAAGCCCCACCTCCTGTCAGCACAGCGGAAGCATTGGAGTCTGCATCATGGTGAAGTCGTATAATTATTTCTTTCTTTCTTTCTTTCTTTTTTTTTTTTTTGAGACAGAGTCTCACTCTGTTGCCTGAGCTAGAGTGCCCTGGCATCAGCCTCGCTCACAGCAACCTCAAACTCCTGGGCTCAAGCAATCCTCCTGCCTCTGCCTCCCGAGTAGCTGGGACTACAGGCATGCGCCACCATGCCCGGCTAATTTTTTCTATATATTTTTAGTTGTCCAGTTAATTTCTTCTTATTTTTTAGTAGAGACGGGGTCTCGCTCTTGCTCAGGCTGGTGTCGAACTCCTGACCTCCAGCGATCCACCCGCCTCGGCCTCCCAGAGTGCTAGGATGACAGACATGAGCCACCGCGCCCAGCCATATAATTATTTCATTATATACTACGATGCAATAATAATAGAAAGAAAGTGCACAATAAATGTAATGCGCTTGAATCATTCTGAAACCATCCCCACCCCACTCCCACCTCTCCACCCACCATCCCTGGAAAAATTGCCTTCCATGAAATTGGTCCCCGATGCCAAAAAGGTTGGGGACCACTGCTCCAGGGGATTCTGATGAGCAGGAAAGTCTGAGCGCGCTGTCTTACAGCAACTTTTCTAAAGAAAGCGACAAAAAGATTAGAAAGTGCACCAACCTAAGATTTTAGCCGTGACTGTTCCACCAGCCTGAGTAGAGTTTTTCGTAGGGACACTTAAAACTAGCAAAAGGGCAACAAGAAAGCCCCAGATAGCTTCCCTCTGGAGGGTGGTGATTCTCAACCCAGACTGTACATTAAAATTACTTGGGGGTGCCTTAAAAAAATTCCAATGTGTTTTTTACTGTAATACTACTACTAGTAAATATCAGTGACTGGGATTTCACCGTCCTAATGTGGCGGCCCAGTCAGTTCCACAGCTGACTCTATTGTGGGGGCCGAGCTTGAGAATCGCTGTTGGAGAGACTTGAGGCTTGGAACGTTGCAACACTTAAAGTCCCATGAGGGAAAGTTAGTGATAGTTCCTTAAAGCACAATTTAATAAAGTATTAGATGAAAACAGCTACCAATTAGCCCAGTTGTCAGAGCCCCTGTCACATTGACGAGACTGTCCATACTGTGGGCCGCTGTCACTGTTCCTAGCATAACCTGCTGGTGCAGCCTTTCTTTACGGGCTGCTGGGCCCACGCACAGGGACAGACGTCTAGCCCTAAACGGAGACCACTCTTCCTTTCGCAATTATCCTCTGCGTGAGGGGAAAACAGTAAAGTTTATGGAAAGAACTTCGGTTTCGGAGTGGGGCAGTCTGCCTCGGAGCCCCTGCCCTGCCATGGGCACGTTCCCCAAGTGGTCAAACAACGTAAACGCTGCATCTCTTTCCTTATCCGTATTGCTCAGTAAGCTTCTTCCCAGCTCTGAAATGAAAGCTTTGCTCGTGGTTTGTTTTGTTTCGTGCAAAGTGGCCCCTTGTACATTTATGTGTTATTAAAAGACCATGTAGCCCCCTGCATCCCAGATCTTGAATCCCAAGTCTTGTTTCTTTGGCTTCTCCATTTATTAAAGTTAATCTTTCACTTTTCAGTAAATGAGACTCATACTCTAAGGGAAATACAAGAATTGCCAGGAGTATGTTCACACTGTGAACTAGGAGAGTCCCCTTTATCTCTTCCAGCTGTACAATCACAAAAGCCAACCAGGAGCAATGCACTGAGTTACCTGTAACATCGAGTTTTCATGAAGGAAATGGGATTGCCCGCTGAAGGGAAGGAGCTTTCCAGGCTACATTTTTTTAGACTACTGTTGCATGTGCTTGCATTTGGTTTCATGATTTCGTGATTCTTTTTTATTATAAAGCCAGTTTATAAGCTGAGACTGAGAAGGTCTTGGCTGCAGCACATTCCTTTCCCCGCATAAATGACGCTCCAGACAGCATGCGATTCTGAGGTACCATACGAAGCGTGTCACACAATTATTATGCTCCATTCATCATGGTTGGTTTCCACTGCTGGGTCTGGAAACCATGCAAGGATCAGACTCTAAATGGAGTACTTAGGAAGGAGACAGATACGGCCTCTATCTTTATTACCCTTATACTTTATCCCTCTTCCATTTGATGTTGTAAATATTCCTCCTGCCGTAACATAAAACAATCTCTTTCCTTTCCCATCTCTCTCGCCCTCCTTTCTTGCCTCTTTCTCTCTTACTCTAATATATTTCCATCTATTAAACCAGAAGAGCTCATTTCAGGGTTTCATGTAAACTTTTACTTTTGTCGAAGCACAGATCAGTCGATAAATGCCAATTTTCATTCACCTGATTTTGACAAACTTTGGTACACACATGTATATATACACATTTGCAGCCTCCTTAGCAAAACACTATTTCCTTTTCCTTAACCAAAAGTTGGCCTTGGAGGCAGTCACATGGCCCAGTGCTAGAATGAACCAGGAATTACCTAAGTGGAAGAAATGAGACCGTTACATAAAGATTCACAGTGCCTTCTACTTAACATGAGAGAATAACTGGTTGTTACCAGGGAAGACAGAAATTTATTTGCCAGGTTTCAACGAAAATTCTTTACATAATTGGTAGACGGGACTGAAAATTTGGTATTGTGATTTAGCAGAGCCTACATTATGCCTCTCCCATTTGGATCACGTAGCTTGTGAAGAATGTTTACATACTGAAATATACTGAATTTAGAAATATAACTTTCAATTGTTGTACCACAAGTGGCTAACTCAAGGTTGTTTTTTTTTTAAATATCAAAACATTCAATCATAGTGCTATCAATAAAAAATATTATTAACATTAGAAAGCAAAATTATTTCAACTATTGATAATTATTTAAAACACTGTGAATTACATTTTATGTCATCTTTTTCAATTTTTATCTCACATATACTTATAATATATATGTTATATGTAATATATATTACACATATAATATACTGACATTTCATGTTTATAAAGGAGGACCACCTTCTAGGGGATAATCTATGATAGGAAATTAGTAACAAGGAAAGATCCTAAGCGGATGAATCAAGGTAGTGAGGCCATTCACATGCAAAGGCAGCTATAGTCCTTTTTGAAAGCTAACCAACCAAGCCAAAAACCAACAAGCAAAAATCCCCATGAATCTGAACCAGGGATTAATAAGAAAGCGATTTTTTTTAATTCAGCAAGAGAGATCCAAACCATACATCCAGACAAGTTCTTCAGCTATGAGCTGTGAAGTATTTCAAATACATAGTAAAAGTTTGATACGCAGAGTTACTTTGCTGATATAATTTGTGTGGTCTCCAAGAGGTGTGGGAAACTGGATGCCTAAGAGACTTCTAGCAATCTAGTTTATGTTCACTGATATTCAGTCCTACCTCATGTGTGCTTTCTTCCATCGTATCTGGATGTGAACAACAAAAATTTGGGGTGAGAGAAATTCAAGCTAAAAAAAAAATGATGGATGGATGAATAGGCAGATAGATGGATGGTTAGACAGAGGAGGAATATTTTAGCACACATACCTCCACCCTGACTCTCCATACCTTTTTAAATCAACCCTATTAATAAAAGGATATTTGATCCCACAACCCCAATGTTGTATATTTATTTGTAAGTTAAATATAAGTGCCATTGTACCAATATATAATTATCTGCAATACATATTAAATCAACATAAAATATTTCACATTGGTTTATAGCATTAGCCAATGGGACATTTTCCTTGTCTACCTAGTATTTCCTTGTATTTCATCAGGAGATGTAATTGTTGTTCACTGAACACTTTCTGAGCTCCTACTGTAGTTCAGGTACTACCCTAAGTTGCCTAAGTGACACACAGACAAAGTGGGATTGTTGTATCTTATCTCCTGTGCACTTATTACGTCTGAAAAAGACACAGCTTAGACATAAGAGCAGCTGTTAAATTAACGTGGACCTATGGTTCAATGTATACTGTGGTTGTTACCTTTATATCCTCCATCCCGAGAGTCTGCCTTCCTGGAAACAAAAGAGGCAATAAACTGAATGCTAAGGTAGAAAAGTTTGAAAATCATGTATGCATACATCTCTGTATTTCAATATATTAAATTTAAAGCATTTCACTAATATCAATAATAGGTATTATCAGTGAATATGTTATAAATGAGGAGTGTATATAGTATATACCCATTAGGTCTCAAAATAATTAAAATTAATGAGTATATTACATATAAATTATTAGTGAATATTTTCAGGTAAATTCCTATCCCTAAGAACAGAAATAAAATTCAAAGTCTATTTGAGAACTTACTATGTGGCAAGCATTGTGCTAAATTTTTCTGTCTGCATGTTCTCATTTAACACCCTGAAATGTCTCATGAGCTAGGTGCATCTATGACTCCTAGTTTCCAAATAGGAGAACAGGCTTAGGAGAGATTTTGTGACTCGCCCAGGATGCCACCACGACAGAGGGGCAGACACAAGATTCAGATCTAGATCATCCTGGTCGGTAGCTAAGGCTCTGGAGTCAATTCTACATTGATTTTCCTACTTCTTTACTACTATGATTGCCCCAGTACTTCATTGAGATTAAAATCAACAGTATTCAAATACCATTTAGGGAGGCATGTTCGGATAAGTCACTTGCAAATAAGCATTCTTGTGGTTCGCTTTACTATGAATCAATGACAACTTAGGCTATCAACTCTGCCAAATTTTAATATACATCCGATAACTGTTTTTATAACAGTTAAAGCTTGAAAAAAATGTGTGAGGGGGTAATTGTTAAAAAATATGAAATACAACCAGCCAGGCTAGGAGACTAATCGCCTAAGCCTTCCCTGTATTACATATATTTCCTGTACAGAAGCACAGAATGCAAAATATCTAAGAACAGAGCTGAAACTATATCACAGATTAATCTTTTCCTTCTGGTGAGGGATTTTAATGTTACCCTAAGTGCAACATCTCTGTCTCTTTCTGTCCCTCAATCTCTCTTCTGTTGTCAGTGTTTTCTGTCTCTTAACTTCTTAAATCTCTTAAACGAGACAAGATATTTGTGGCGAAACTTCATGGCCATACTCCCATAGCATTCCGGAGGCCATGGCCTGGGGTCAAGAGGTTGCCCCCAAACTCAGTCACTACTGTGGCAAAACGCTGACCCATCAGCTGAGCTACTGAAAGAATATCTCAGAAGCATAATTCTAATGAAGACAACCATATGTGGATGACACAGGGATCTTGGACAGAAACAGAGAGACATGTTGAAAGCTTCACAGTGTTCCCAGAAATGAGTTACATAATTCTTGATTAATTTTTATTACTTTGGTATTAGTCTTGTGCCAGAGGCAGGCAGTATTTTTTTTAATCCAATATGTTGCAAAGTCATTGCAGGAGCAGTTTTCCGTGTAGAGAGAAAAAGTAGCCATACGTGGCAAGTGTTTCCATGTTATGACATTGGGGACACCTACATTAAGAATCTCACTGGCCTTTTGCAGACAGATGTTCTATTGTATTATTTATAGGGCTACAAACTTACTGCCACAGTGATGTGACAATGGTCTTCTGTCTTTTTGATTGTCCTGTAAAATCATTTGATAAAGAAATCCATCTTATTTGATTGAATGGAAAACTACTGACCCTGCAATTGGTCAAACAATAAAATATTTTCAGAATAAATGGTAATAATATCTTCTTTTTACCAGAGAAGTAACAGTTTTACTGTTGGATACCTCATACCCCATATGAAGATTCACTTGAAATGTATCAAAGAATTAAATGTAAAAGCTAAAACTATAAAACTCTCAGGATGAAACATAAGGATAAATCTTATGACTTTGGATGTGGCAATGGTTTCTTAAATATCTTACCAAAAGCATGAGCATCAAACAACAAAAGATAGATTAATTGGACTTTATTCAAATTAAAAAATTTTTGTGCTCAAAATTAACTACTATCAAAAGAGTGAAAAAATAATCCTCAGAATGAGAGAAATTATTTGCAAATCAGGTCTGCTAAGGAGACTGTCTCTAGAATATAGAAAGAGGAATGTGCAAAAAAAAAAAAAAAAGAATATAGAAAGAACTTCTACAATTCAGTAATAAAAAAGACAAATAACCCAGCTGAAAAATGGGGAAAGGCTATGAAAAGACACTTCTTCAAAGAAGGCACACAAATGGCCAATGGGCACGTGAAAAGATTTTAATATTTTTAGTCATCAGGACTAATCAGGACAAATCAAACCACAATGAGATATCACTTGACATTTACTAGGTTGGCTATAATCAAAAAGTCAGATCATAACAAGTATTGGCAAGATGTGACTAAATTGAAACCCTTACATGCTGCTGGTGGGAATGTAAAATAGTTGCAGCTACTTTGGAAAGCAGTGTGGTGCTTCCTCCAAAGGTTAAACATAAAGCTACCGTTTGATCAAGCAATTCCACTCCTGGAGAAATAAAACATATGTCCACAAAAAACTTATACACCGCTGTTCATAGCAGCATTATTCATAAAGCCAAAGGATGGAAACAACCCAAATAACCATGAACGGATGGATGGATTCAGAAAAGGTGGTATAGATCTGTATCACGGAATATTATTCAACCCAAAATAGGTATGAAGTACTGATACATGCTACAACATGATGCATCTTAAAAATACTATGCTAAGAGAAAGAATTCAGTCGCAAAAAACATATGCAATTCTATTTATATAAAATGTTCAGAATAGGCAAATCTGCAGAGACAGAAAGTATAATAGATTTGCGGTTGCCTAGGGCTGGCAGTGGGAGTCTGGGTGTGTTGGGGGAGGTGGTAGCTAAAGAGAATACGATTTCTTTGGGGGATGATAAAACGTTCTAAAACTGATTATGATGATTAGTTGCACAACTCTGTGAATACACTAAAACCACTGAATAATACACTCTAAATTTGTGCATTATGTGGCATGTGAATTATATTTCAATAAAACTGTTATCAAAAAAGTAGCATTTCTGAAGCAACAGTTACATATTTTTAGTATTAAGTATCCAGCCCTTTTCCCGTGTTTTCTAGTTACACCTCTGCAAAATTAAGTAACATTTTTGACTGTTTTTTTGCAAGGGAACTTTACTTGGTCTGGATGAATACATGTCCAATACACTTCCGAAACACAGATTCATTTAAAGTGGGTTGGTAACTTCTTAGCATTGTTAATGGTTGAAAGGTCAAGAGATGTGAAATAGGAGAACAAATTCTTTAGCCTTTTTTCATTTCCAAACAGGTGCACCCTATCCTGAGAAACAGTTGGTGTGACCTTTACATCCATTTTTTTTTGGGTTGCTGATATCTCAGTAGAAAACACTATTTTCAGAAAGTATTGTTTTGCCAATGAGTTACACGTTTACAACCTCTCGTTCTCACCCACCACGCAGACCATCTCGGGGCAGCGCACCGGGACGCGAGATCCGGTTCTGTTCGCCTCTTGTCTCTCTTTTGCCTCTGAGCCTTTCTACTTAATAAATCTGAAACATGTATTAGTCACCGTGGTTTTGGATTCCGCTCTCCTACAGCTCTATTCTGAGCGCGCTGTTGTACTTCTGAACTAAAATTTCCCTGCTCTTTGCCATCTCTCGCCCTGCGCTTTTCCAGACCTAAAATGTCAAAGCATCAGGCAGATGGGATTCCATTTGGAACACTGGTTGGGGAGGAAATGACTCTCTGCTTTCAGCAGATCTGCAGATGTATTATTTTAAAAAACAATGAACTGTTAATAAAAGAGTCATTGAATCCACTTTCTTTCAACGAGCTACTGTGTTTGGATAAAATATTTGATGCTGTAAAATAAAATCAGTGCAGGCCATTTGCTGAAGGTACCTGAGCAGTTACAATGGCCAGAATTTTGTTTAGTAATTTAGAGGAGAGGGGCTTTAGGTGCACTTGGATATACTTCAGTATCTTTGTGTGTGTCTGTGTGTGTGTGTGTGTGTGTGCACGCGTGTGTGGGCTACAGAGGCAGAAGGTCAGAATGCCTTTCTGTTTGCAAGGGTCTTGTGCCTGCAGGGCATCAGGCGAGGACATTTTATTTGCTTCTTAAAAAAACCGGCACTGTAGTTCCCTTAACTAGAAGTGTACTGAGACACACTTCTGTGATTGGCAGTGTATTCTTTTTGCTTTTATTTTTACTTCTCCCCTTCACATATTGGATTGTGGACTTACATGACTAGAATTATGTCTTAATGTGCTGCTGACTATGGTTGGGAAATGTGAGAATGAGTGCTTGAAAAACAACTTATCAGGAACCAGGAGTCCTTCTGGCTTCTGCCACTGTCCCTGGCCTTGGATAGTATTTACCTCATTCAACTCCTATTTTTAAGCACATGCCGTGTACAACATACTGCCTAGATGTCTAACCTCATTGGATCTCAGTTTCCTCGTCTGTTAAATAAGACACAAAATTTAAGCTGCAAGCCTGATTATTCTGCTATGATCCAGAGAGCAGAGTTTAACACATTTGACTTCTAGAGTAACTTTCTTCCTAAAAACATCAGAATTTTCACTCATACTCAAACACTTTTTAATGCAATCATTACTCACTGAGATTTCCCCTATTTTTCTCAGTGGTACTAACAAAGTCTTGTAAATAATTTAAACTGCATGGAAAGCCACTTTACATGAAAATTGTGTTTGTGTACACAGCACTACAGCAAAGTCACCAGTTAGGATGCGACACTGGGCAACTTGTGAGATGGCATCGTAATTCCAAACTGGCTGGGAATTTCTTCCAATCTGAATAGAAGAGAGATAAGATATTGTCCTAGTCTTGAAAGACTGTCAGATTTGATTCCATCTGCTCTTCTATTTTTCTTCCCCTTTTCAAGAAAAAAAAAAAATGACCAAATGCGCACAGGGAACAGTGTGACTGTAGCCCAGTCGTCGCTGGCAAATGGTCTTAGTTGTAGACACAGACAACGAACGGTGGGACACGGGCCATTTTGTAAACTGTCCTTTGGCGCTGGTTGTGGACGCTTCGGCCCTCCTCAGACTCAATATGCTTCCTCACAGTGGGAGGGGGGAGGAGGAGCAGCTCTGGCTCTCTATTTTTAACACTTTCCCTGTGCTTCCCCTGCCCATTTGAGATTAAGTGGCCAAAAGGACATGTCCACTTGGACCCAGACCCTTCTAGACCAAGCTTTGGGTCCCCAGGATCCCAGAATCCCATGTTAACAGGGCTCCACGGGACCCGACTCTTCTGCAGGTGTGTGGACTCTGCGGAATGGTCAGGACTGGGTTGGACCCAGATTAAACCCCCGGGGCTGGGGTGTCCACACGCATGTGCACCGGGGTTGACAGGAGGAGGGAGAGGAGGCTCCAGGCTATGGAAACACTGGGCCGGCCTGAGAATAGGTATTAACTGTTCTTTATAAAAAACACTCCCCTTTAGTGTTCATTTCCATGATTGCTCCATCTGCTCTTCAAGGAGCATGGACTCACATTTTCAGAACAATTTACCTGTGAAGCAACCCCAGGCAAAATGGTCACCTTGATCAAGGTCCCCCTTTGGTCTCCTCCACTGCTCCTTTAAGCATCCTTTAGTCTTGCAGGTGATTCCTTCCCAACATCACAAACAATCCCACCTTATCCCCACGTTTACCCCTCGCTGCTCTCAGTCCCCAGCCACAGTAGGGCACCTCACCTGGACCAGCCTCTCCTCTTTGATTCTTCTCGTCTCTCCCCACCCCAGAGCAACATGGAGAGGTCTCCGCTGCTTCCAAGACGTGCTGTGCTGTTGTAAGTAGCTTACTTAGTTAACTCAATGCATCTTTGATGATCCATTTACGAATTCATGCGTTCTTTCTTCCAGTCAACACAAGGCTTAACCTTGTTAAAATCCACCCTTGCTCAGAAGGCATTTATTTATAAGGAAAACAACCTTCACAGCGAAATGAAAACGTCCTGGGTTTAGGTAGCAGAATCATCTGGTGAGACTCCCCTTGACACTGTCCCTCACACTCCTGGATTTTTCCCATTCCCATTACAGCTGCCCTCGATTCTGCTACTTCCATCCCTGTGTTTGTGCAATCCCTTTCCCTTAGTGAGAAGCCCAAGCGTTTAGAATACTTTTTTCTTCCTAAATACTAAAGGGACATAAACAGATTACAAGAAACCAAAAAAAAAACAAAAAACAAAAAACAAAAAAAAAAAACCAAAACAAACAAAAAAAAATGTTGCTTACCAAACACCATTTTGCTATCACCCAATTGTTGAAATCTTAAGAAACTTTGAGTTTTCAGTACTCATATAAAACAACAATGATTGCGATAGGAAAAGGTAGAAGCAGGGGCTAAAAGCATTCAGATACAAAACAACAAAGTTATTTTAAGGAGCAACACTAATGATCCTTGGCTGGAATTTCAGGTAGGCTGCCAGGGGCGTTTTGGCTGGCAGGCCCGATGCCCTTCAAACCGCACTGTATTACGGCCTTCACCTGTGGGTGCAGCTGGTCCTGCAGGGCACCGTTGGCAGACGGAGGGGAAACCGCGATTGGACCTTACTTTGGGTCTGGGGAGACTCGGGCAGCAGCGCCACCCACAGGAGGTTGAGCTAAATGCATTGCTCAGAGAAAGGTCAAGCAAAACAGACAGAAGAAAAACACACCCTCAAGCTAGAAGCAAGTTACTTTCTCATAGCTGAGAAAGTAGGATAGACTATGGGACAGATGGAATGGCAATGGCATCCTATAAAGGGAAGAATGAAAAATTGCATCAGTAACAGAAAGTTCAGAAACTGGTTGGAAAACAGTGTATAGATCAGTTCCATTGGTGCTGAACAAAGCTCCCAAACAGCGATTGGAAGCTGACTATT
The DNA here is from genome assembly GCF_020740605.2 of Lemur catta. Taxonomy (NCBI): domain Eukaryota; kingdom Metazoa; phylum Chordata; class Mammalia; order Primates; family Lemuridae; genus Lemur; species Lemur catta. The sequence goes on from NC_059151.1 coordinate 1,151,270, forward strand.
ACTATCTGATGTTTTGGGTGCAGGTCTCATTGACGGAAGAGCAATATGACTTAAAAGAAAAAGGAAAAAACATAGTCTCTGTGTTATGTAGCTCTCAGTTAACTTCACTATTTATATCTTCAAGGAAGCTGTAATTTATTATCACAGTCCCTCAACAGAGAAAGATACAGGCCAAGCGTGGTGGCTCACGCCTGTGATCCTAGCACTCTGGGAGGCTGAGGCAGGAGGACTGCTTGAGATCAGGAGTTTGAGACCAGCCTGAGCAAGAGTGAGACCACGTCTCTACTGAAAATAGAAAAACTAGCCAGGTGTGGTGGTGTACACCTGTAGTCCCAGCTACTAGGGAGACTGAGGCAGGAAAATCACTTGAGCCCAGGAGTTTGAGGTTGCTTTGAGCTAGGCTGACACCATGACACTCTAGCCTGGGCAACAGAGTGATACCCTGTCTCAAAAAAAAAAAAAAAGAAAGAGAAAGATACAAAAGAGTTATGGCATTTGATTATGGTTCCTAAGTAAAATACGTAAGAACTAGAACCTTGATTTTCTAAAGCAAACCAGCATTGAATATCTATTAAATTTTGGCTTTTCAAACCAATTGTCTTAAACGCTTTTTTTCTTAATCTAATCAAAAGTTTTAATTGCTTTTTATTTCTGTTAGTATCCAAAGACCCACACAAAAATTACATTAGCCTTAAAAAGCTATTAATTACAATTGATTAACATGTGGACAAACAATTATATAACTGTGCATATTATAATGGTCAATAAGTTATATAGGACTATAAGCATGCAAATATTTCATGAAAATGATATAATTCTTCACTCGAATAATTCTGAAGTTCAGTCTTTCAGAAATCAGTAGGAGTCTTAATTTTATTTTTAAATTATTTATATTTTTAGTCTCTTTTAAATGAACAATTAGATTTCCCCCTGTGTATCAATAATTATTTGAAAACCTGAAATGTTTTAGAATGATTGCCAATAGTCACATTTTTCTTGAGAGTTTCCATTGTAGTAATGCTTCAAGGCAATTACTGGATCTTTAATTGAAGGAAGAGACAATATTCTTAAGTTATGTTTTTTTTTTAAATTCAGGAATTGACTCTTGGCTACATGTAGACTCTTCTTGGAATATGTAATCTAGTGGGAAACATTATAAAAGAACATGGCAGTATGACTGTTTTGCTCTGCAGAGTGGTCGTCATGAAAGGCTCTCAAAGTACTCTGCAATCAATTTTTATTATCAGCCCTTGACAAAAACCCTCAAAGTCCAATAATTGGCTCATAAAACCAAATAGTAAAGGCAAGGGGAAAATTAAGAAGCATGGTGCATTATACATGGTATCATAAATGGAGGCCTAATGTATCCTTATTAATGCATTTAGTTATTGACAAGTGTGCATGCAAAGTCACATTTTAAAGCTTTGGTCTTAATTTGTCACAGACTCACTGAAAGCCGTTTTGGTTGTGTTGTTGCCATCCTCTCCTTCCGTCTTGGTCTTCTGTCACGGAAGTCAGAGACGCTAACGCTGATGGGCCCTGGGAAGAAAGCATTTTCAAAGAAATTTGAAAATCTGAGAGTAGGCAACAAGTTTTTTTTAAAAAGTGGGCTAGCACTTCTGCATTGCACTATTCCTAGGACGGTAGATGTTTTAAAAAGACGTGGCAAAGGTGAAGATTTAGAAGAAAGGTAAAAAAAGAATCAGAAAGATAAAAATGTTAATGAGACTCTAGCAAAAAAAGCAACACTGGGACATCCTTTAATATAGTCACACAAGTACGTATTTGTGTTCTGTCCATTAAAACAACTTTAAATTTTAACTATTAAAATAACTTCACATTTAAAGTACTTCCTGTTGAAACACAGTAGGACCCGGAACGATCTACTCTTGGTTACTGAAGTCAATACTTTTGTGTTTCTTTGACTAATGTCAACCACATCATTTTGCCACATGGCGATAGTACCTATTTATAAAAGCTTTTCATTTTCATTCATAAACACATGCTAAGATATCGATACATCCAGTGTCCAGACTATTTGGCTAGCAGCCGCCTTAGTCACGTCTGAACTTCCCTCGAAATCATACCCATTTTACCTGCTTTTGCATGGGAAAATCAAACTGCTGACAGCAAATACAATTTTTTTTTTCACAGTGACTACAGTTAGTGACCTTCTGCGTTAATATTTGGAAGACTTTTTCTAGCTGGACACGTAACATCTTTGTTTCAAATCAGCCACGTTGTTTCCTAGAAATCATACCGTAGTGCTGGGCAATTTAATTCCACTTTGGTCACAGGACCGCGTCCACAGGCTTGTTTTTGAGACCCTCTTCTTGCAAAGCACCCGGGTATTTCGGTCCTGGGCATGACACTGTTTGGGGATGAGATTGACAGGCAGCTGATGCATAAAGTATTTTGTCTCCACACCCCGGCAGCGTCGTAACGTTCGATTCCGGATTCCCGCGTCGCCCCCCGTCGCCCCCCGTCGTCCCGAGGCCCGACAGGTGAGCGGGGCCGGACCACACCTGAGCTCCCCGCGAGTGGACTCGAGACGGGGGTCCCCGAGTTAGGCGGGGTCTCAAAGTCAGTCACAAGCCCCGGGGCGGGAAGAACGTCGCAAACCCCGCGCCCGCGACAACGCTCGGGGGAGTCGAGTGGGCGGGGCCTCCGCGCGCAGTGGGCGGGGCCTCCTCGGGCAGTGGGCGGAGCCTCCTCGGGCGCGCGGGCGCGCGCGCCTCGGTCGCTAGGGACGCTCGGGCCGCGGCGGCCGCGATGGAGCGGGAGGAGGGGCTGACGGCCGTGGACAATGTGGTGACACAGTTCCACACCTACGAGGACTTCCTCGACTCGCAGATCACCACGGTGGACCTGTACTACCTGGAGGTAGGCACGGGCGGCGCCGCAGCACCTCAGGGCCGCCCGGCGCCTCAGCGTCGCGGGCCGCTCGCCCCCTGGCGGCGGACGGCGCGGCCGCGCGGGACCCGGATGGCGGCGCCGGGACGGCGGGTCGCGCGGCCTGGGGTCCCCCCGCGCGGGAACGCGCGCGCGCGCCCGCTGCGGTCGTGAATGTCGCGAGCGCGGCCTCGCCTGTCCCCTCCCGGGCCGGCCTGCCGAAGTCCCCTGTGAGGACGGAGGCGGGCTCGCTGCTCCTCTTCCTCCGCCACTTACAGGAAAGAGTCGCTTTCCAGGGCCGGTGGCGACACTCACCCTGGGGTCATATCGGGCGTTTGGTGTCACGAACTCCCGCCTCCCGCCGAAGGTTCCAGAAAGCCTTTGCCGACCGTGCGGGCTCCGGGCGGTCGCGCAGCTGCGCAGGCCGCTCCTGCCTCGAGGTCGTCGGGCTAACGCGGGTGACAAAAATACAACGACAAAAAAAAAAAAAAAAAAAAGGCGGGAAATTGGATCCCGCGGTCGCCGCCTGGAGCCCGGCAGGTCCCGCCCGGTTATCCGCGCTGTGGAGACGCGGGGGACCGGGGTCGCCTGACAGGAAACGCGGACCAGCGGGAAAACCGGCGCCCGGGCCCGGGAGGCCGGGACGGGGGTGGCGGGTCCCAAAGCCGCGGCGCGTCCCCGCCAGACGCCCCCGGGGCCTCGGGCTCCGCGCGGGCGGCGCTGCCCTGACTCCATTTTGGCGGGAAAGCGCTCGGGCCGCCGCCCAGCTCGTGCGTTTTCGGGGGTTCACGGTTTTTTGTGTTTTTTGTTTGTTTTTTTTTTTTGTTTGTTTGTTTTGTGACAGAGTCTCCCTTTGTTGCCCGGGCTAGAGTGAGTGCCGTGGCGTCAGCCTCGCTCACAGCAACCTCAAACTCCTGGGCTCAAGTGATCCTCCTGCCTCAGCCTCCCGAGTAGCTGGGACTACAGGCATGCGCCACCACGCCCGGCTAATTTTTTCTATATATTTTTAGTTGTCCGGTTAATTTCTTTCTATTTTTCAGTAGAGACGGGGTCTCGCCCTTGCTCAGGCTGGTCTCGAACTCCTGACCTCGAGCGATCCTCCCGCCTCGGCCTCCCAGAGCGCCGGGATGACAGGCGTGAGCCCCCGCGCCCGGCCGTGAGTCAGAACTTTAAAGGTCTCCAAAATGAAAGACGGTGACTATATTTGGGGGAATGATAAAGAAATTTACTTTTTAAGTTGGCATTGGTTAGGCTTATTCTTACTGTACTTTCATAAACAATGAGGTGAAGATTTAGTTGACTGATGGTAATAAGGCAAGTGTACTTATTATTGTGTTGGTTAATGACAACTTTTAACGTGCTGTTAGGTCTGGAGACCTACATTCTCGAATATTTTCTGTGGACAAGTTAATTGCCCACTTAGGTCACACAGAAACAAATAAGACTCCTTAGAGAAATTCCTTCAGTAGCGTGGCAAGCATGTTTCACAAATCACGGATCATGCTATGTGAGGTGATCCTTTTTCTCTTTTTCAGTAATTTTGTTTGAAAGATGCAAAGTTTTTAAACATCTTATTTTATTTTAATTGAGGTTATCATGTACCACATCATGTTCTGAAATACATATACATTGTAGAAAGGCTCGATTGAGCTAATTAACATGTGTTACCTCACATAATTATCATTTTTGTTGTGGGAACACTTGAAGTCTACCCTCTTGATATTTTTAAAGAATACAATATATTGTTTTTAACTATAGTCACAATGTTATATAATAGATCTCTTGAATTTTTTGAATGGAATAAATTTTAAACAGCAAATTATTAATAGAGATAGCATATTGAGGTTTAGTAGAGCAGTCATGAGAGTTTGGTTCTAATTCTGCAATATTGTGTTTTTAATCCACTGAAATTGCATTTTTTTTACCTGCAAAGTAAAAGAGCTGGACTAAATTACATTCAAGGTCCTTTATGTCTGTAAAATTGTATGAGTCATCTACATTTCCTTCTATTCCCATGCATCCTTGTATTTATCTAACCACCTGTTTAGTTAATAATCCTTCACCAAGTGCCTGCTGTAGTAGAAACTGCCTTAATTGCTAGGAGTTTAAGGAAGAATCTATTTTAGATTTGACCTCAGTAACCTGACTTTAGTATAGTGCTTACAGTCCAGTCTAAGTTTTGGTTATTCAGCAAACATTTTACACGTATTTTCTATCTTCCAGGTGCTCTTTTATTGTGTAGCATATTCCTCTACTGCCAAAAATTCCATTAAAAAATTAGTCTCAATGATTCACTTACAAAATAGCCATATTCTCTGTGCTGGATCCATTCTCTACCTTCTCTACCTGTATGTGTGGCCCTGGAAGATGACCTCCAGGATTATTAATCCTGTCCCTTTGGCTTTGGATTGGTTTCAGCCAACAGAAGACACCAGCAGGAGATCAGAGGTCTGGAAGGAAGTGGTTAGAAGATTTATTCCCTGTCATCTTCCTGCTGGCTGTGGTTTAGAAGTGGCTACATTCCTTAGGTTTGGCCAGCTTCTCATTCCATCAGCTATAACACTCTTTCAAGGGTCTGGCAGTGCTCAGAGCTCTAGGAATTGCTTCCTCTCCTATCTCCTTTTATGCCTAATGGTGTTAATGGCTTTCCACTGTTGCTAGTGCAAGGCGGCTTCACCATCCCATGCTGGTTTTCATTAAATTTGCCTGTATCTTTGTAAATAGTGCTTTTATTCTTTTTAGTCATCCCTTTTCAGTTTGCCAATTATTTGCTGTCATAACCCTGACCTCTATATAATCATTTAACATCTGAGACCGTGATAAGTACACAAATAGTGTATGACTATAACCGTAATACGTTTTATATGATACTTGGTTAGGAAGAAAGGGATGTATGGAAAAGAATAAAGAATGACACTAGTTAATTATTCGATGAGCTAGAGAGAGGTAACGTGGTTCAGAAGAATAAAAGAAGCTTTTCATTTTATATCCACTGTGCTTTGCTTGTTTTACTAGATAGCTATAAAACATTAAAAGAAATTTATCACAGTTTCAGCAATTAGATTTATTTCTGCTAACCCAAATAATATTTGTTCTGGGAGCTAGTACCATCTAATTTAATTAACCTAATCCCCTACATCAATATACAAATAGCTTGAAAAGTTTTGGCAAATTTATTACAGTGTTATTTTCCAGGTTCTTTTTGTAATTATTCCATTAAATAAACACAGTCCCTTCATTTCAATGGCTGCTTATGACCACTGGAGAAATAAAATTTCTGATTAAATTGCTTTTCTCAGGTAAAGAATCAAAGAGTGTTAGAATTATTTGCAAATTTCCCTAGTGGATCCCAGTCATGGCTAAATTATTTATAGGGATAAGCCGCATGGAGTTTTACTTAAAGCATTATTTTCCCATTATTTAGAAAATAGAAATCAATAAATCATATGAATTAAACCTTTTGGATATATTTTAAAATATTTTTGGCAGTGGCTGGGCATGGTGGCTCATGACTGTAATCCCAGCATTTTGGGAGGCTGAGGCGGAAAGATCACTTGAGGCCTAGGAGTTCAAGACCAGTCTGGGCAACCCAGTGAGACCCCATCTCTACAAAATATGGACATAGTTAACTGGATATAGTGGCACATGCCTGTAGTACTAGTTACTCAAGAGGCTGAGGCAGAAGGATCACTTGAGCCCAGGAGTTTGAGGCTACAGTGACCTCCGATGATGCCACTGCACTCCAGCCTGGGCAACAGAGCAAAACCCTGTCCTAACAAAAATAAAATAAAATAAAATTGGCATTTATTGATTAGGTGAGACTCTAGGGGAAATCCAGTAACATAATTTACCGTCATTATACAATAAGCCAACTAACAAATGACCATTGTATTTTTCCCATTATTTATTGCATCAAGGTACATAATGAATACTGCGTGAAAAATCTTAATTCATGTATTTTAGAATCAGCTACAGTCTTTTGTTTATTCAGTGGAAAAAAATTGGCATGCACTGAAGAGGAGTTCTATATTTTTCCTTCAGTGGGGTGATAGCAGTGCTTCTGCCTAAATAAAATGTCTAGTTTCCGCATGGACATGAATTTTTTTGATCAGGGGTGAAACTCAGCCAAGAATGCTATATCCCTAATACTGCTAAAACTCTTATCATAATGATATAATTAAAATTCCACGCGATTAATATCCTCCTCAGTGTCTCAACTATGTCTCAAACAATTCCCTAAAATCTATATTCTGTGTATTTAGGTGGTGGTTAGGAAGGGGTGCGTGGAAATACCTAGCAAAGTTTTACTTTCTAACCTGATTAGTGGTTAGAGTGGTGTTTATCCTATATTAATTCACTAAGCTCTACATCTGTTTTGTGAGACTTTCTATATTTTCGTAGAAATATATGTTTTATTTTACAATAAAGAAGTTTTAAAAAGCTACTGACTAACCAAACTTCACCTTTAAGAAATCTTTAAAATTGAATGATACAGTAATCAGGGGGTAGTTTTGCTGAAAAACCTCAGTCACATTTTGATAGTTTATCAGTAAAATAATTAGCCGATTAATCTGTTCTGGATATTTAACTTCCTAGGGTTTTGAACCGATAGTGACAGCTAAGCAGTGTTTACTTGCTAGAAGAGATCCACAGTATCCAAGATGGCAGTGCTAACAAATCTAGTTTATCACAGAAAAGGGACGACAGCGTGAGAGTGAGGCAACGCGGCACAGCCAAAGGCTGCCTCCCAGCGAGGGGTGTGGAGGGGCCGGCTGCAAGCCCAGGCCATATGCAGCGGAGAGTCGTGTGTCCACGGAGAGTCACCTCCTGCTGTGCTGAGGGGCTCTGGTAGAGACAGAGCAGCTGGTTGTGGAAACTCCAGGGGACTCTGCAGTCAGAACTGCCCAGGATGAGCCGAGTTTCCTCAGATCCACCAAGTCACAGGGCCAGGCAGGCCCAGCAACAAGGCATCATCAGATGGGAGGGTGGCACCTCTGGGGTGAAGCGCGACAGGAACACAGCGGGCGTGTTAGCTGCACGAGCAAGAGCCCAGATCCCAGGTATTCTACCACTCTGGGATGCACATCTTCCTCTCAGCTCACACCCATGGCTATACGGGGACTCTCTTATGACTGGCTCACGGAAAAGGAAAAAGTCCAAATTTGGTTTATAAAGAGCCGTTTGGTGTGCGGTTCCGGGCTGAAAATGGATGATAGCACCTGCACTACGGCCTCACTCAGGCCAGGCCTTCAAACGGTGGTAAGGGCGTCTGCTTTGTGTGCGCAGAGAGGTGCCCGCAGTGAGGATCAGTGAGGATGCGTAGGCAGCAGCAAGCGTCAGGACCTGAGAATTTGAAGAGGCTCTTCAAATTGGGCAGGGGATTGTCTGCGTTCCACACAGACCCCTCCTTACCCTCATCGTGTAGTTGCAACTCAATTTCCTTTTGATAGTTAGGCTTGCTACCCCAGCCAGCATAGTAACTGCCTTCTTTCCTTGTTAATTCACTGGCCCAAAGCAGCCAGACGGCAGTCTCCACTTCCATTTTAGTGGAATCATTGTTGTGCCCCTGTGGAATCATTCCTCTTTTGGGAACTGAGACTGGTAGAACAGCAGATCCCAAAATTGTGGTAAGAAGAAGCAAAATTTTGATAATGGATTAGTAGGAATAATAATGGGAAAAGCTGATATGATTTTCGCCCCTTGATTTCTACACCTGTGCATCCTGGCTACGGAAGAAACAGCACCATGTATCACTTGCTGATTGTAGTCTGTAAAGCATCCTGCAAGACGTTACCCCAGGCTCACGGCTGTCACCCCTTAGTTAGCGTTGTAACTGGCCTTTGAAAAGTCTGTCTCACTGTTCCATCAAGCCCGATACTTGAGGCTGGTGGGGAACGTGGTAAGGCCTGTGAGTTGCATGAGTGTGAAGCAATTGCCACGCTTCAGTTGCTGTAGATGAGTTCCATAGTCAGACGCAAAGTTGCGTGTGATACCATGATGGTGAATATGGCAATCTGGAAGTCCACAGGTGGCAGTTTCAGCAATATTGTGCACAGAAAAGGCACATCTATCCAGAATAAGTACCTCTGTTCCAGTGAGAACGAAGTTCTGACCCTGTTCTGATGGGAGAGGTCCTATGTAATTAACTTGCTACCAAAGTATCCAGCTAATTCTCGAGCCCTGAGCTCATCATTTCCTTTCTCCAAGGCCTCCAGCATGCTTAGAAACAACCAATCTCATTATACTTCCTATTTCCACAAAAATGTCCTGTCACGTCTGTTACAGGCTGAATCTTGTCATCCCAAAACTCCTGTGTTAAATCCCTCAAGTACTTCAGAGTGTGACCGTTTTTGGAGATAGGGCCTTTAAAGGGGTGATTAAGGTGAAATGAGGTCACGTGGGTGGGCTGTAATTCCATGTGACTGGTGTCCTTACGAGAAGAGGAAATTAGGACACGAACTGAGGTGCAACCAGGTGAGGACACGGCGCGAGCGTGGCCATCTGCTGGCCAAGAAGAAAATCCTGAGAGTAAACCCAACCTGCAAACACCTGGATCTTGGACCTTCAGAACTGGAGAAAATAAATTTCTGTGGTTTGAGCCGCCCAGTTTGTGGTATTTTCTTACGGCAGCCCTGGCAAACTAATACAGCAGCAAATACATATTTTCCTAAAACCTTGTCTTTACTGCAGGTGTCTAAAGATGATAAACTATGTAACTTTTGCTTCTTCATTCCACAGACTACGCACACACACACATACACACACACACACATACTTTTTAATAGAGATTTGAACAAGATCTTATACAATGTCAGAGCTGTTTATACAGTTTATGAGAGACTGTTTCTTTGGCATCTAGTGCTAGAGCCTGAGGTCAGACTGAAACCTGCAAGGATGAGCTGGAATCTGTGAGGACAGACTGAGACCTGTGTCAGGCTCTCACCTCTTCTACCCTCTGATTTCAATGGTGGGGCCTTCTTCAGGAGAAGCTGGCACCTGGCTAAACACGCACCTGGCCCAGAAGTTGGAGAAGCTGAAGAAAGAGATCCTGCAAAAGCTAAAACAATATGCCTTCCACTTCACGTCTGCCTTCTAAATATGTTACAAATGTCTCTTGCTTTTTCAATAGACCATGCCACTTATTGCGATATAGATTAAGTGACAGCGAGTGTAAAATGATCTAAATGATTTTGTGTAAGCCAGGTAAGGTACACAGGAATGCAGAATTCACTTGGTATACAAAATAAATACAGCGACTTTATGAAATTCTCTGTTGACCACAAGGAATTTGTATTCTTGTAAAAGAGTCTCACGGTCTCACTAAGCTGAGAGTCTTTTCTATCAAGTCACTTTTAGTGATGTATTTAAGGAAATTCATACTCAGATGATCTCACTTTTGTAAATCAAACCTCAAATCTGCATTGCTTTGTCTATTAAAGATCAATTCCACTAGGGGGAGGCATTTGCTCAGTTTTGTTGTTCACACGAACAGGTAAGAATAGAGAAGTCTATTCAGGAGGGGAACATCTCAGGAGGCCAGCAGCCTCGGGTCTTCCACGGCTGCTGCTTCGCATTGTAGTAGCTTGGCAAATGGGTACACATTGCTACCTGGAATTCAGTATTTTCTTTTAATGTTGAGCAGAGGAAATTGGCAGGTTTCTAGATTTATATTATCTAATTTTTTTATTTTGTTAGAATACTTACAACTTTAAAATAGCCACTATGGGTTGAATAGATTATTATGTAGGCATCCTAAGTTTTCTCATTTAATTGTTAGACAGTACTTACATTCAACAGTGATGTACTAGTTAAGGGTATATAACAATAAAATATATGCTGTTTTCACTATATTTCAGGTATTTTATATTTAATTAAGATGATAATAACCATTATTAATATATAAATACATTTATGCAATACTTCAATGTTTATACTAGTAACTTCATGTAAAATGGTACCTCTTCAAATCATGAGGAAACAATATTCTTTTCTGAGTATATCATGTAAATAAGAAAAATGTATGAGACATTTCTTTTCTTTTTTTTTTTTTTTTTTGAGACAGAGTCTCGCTCTGTTGCCCAGCTAGAGTGAGTCCATGGCGTCAGCCCAGCTCACAGCAACCTCAAACTCCTGGGCTCAAGCCATCCTCCTGCCTCAGCCTCCCGAGTAGCTGGGACTACAGGCATGCACCACCATGCCTGGCTAATTTTTTGTATATATATTTTAGTTGGCCAGATAATTTCTATTTTTTTTAGTAGAGACGGTGTCTCGCTCAGGCTGGTCTCGAACTCCTGACCTTGAGCGATCCACCCGCCTCGGCCTCCCAGAGTGCTAGGATTACAGGCATGAGCCACCGCACCCGGCCGAGACATTTCTTAAGTACCTGAAATATATAAGGCCTAAAATATTGTGGGGTAAGTTTGTTTCAATTTGGAGTTTTTTTGTGGTTATTTTCTTGGGTTTCTACTTTTCTGTTTTTATCAGTAGCAACATTATGTGGAAACAATATCTTTATAGTTAAGTAGGAAATCCATCTGCTCCTCTTTAGTTTGTATTTGAAGTTATAATATTCTGTATCATCAGTTAATTCATTTCCAGGAAGTCAGTCTCTGAAACACTGAAATTTCTGAAAGTAGCCTGGTTCACTTTCTGTGCCAGGTTTTTAAAAAGTCTTTCTTGTATGAGCACTATTGTCTCTCATTTTATTGTTTTAAAGATACACTATTAATTATCCACAGCTGTTCTCATAAATTGATCAAAAACACAATAGGCTTTTGTCCTCCAACCCCTTAAAAAAATTTACAGGCTGATATTTTTTTTTTCTCTTATGTCTACAAGAATGGGAAGACCAAATCTGATGTGTATAAATGTGTTCTTAGAAAGAATTCTAGATTTTCATATCTAATAGATCATGTCTCATTGTGAAATAATAAATTTAAGTTGTCATTTAAAACAATTACTTGGTATATACTGAAGAAAGTAAGATATTTGCCCACACATGTACCAATTGGTTTTCTCTTTAGGATGAAGGCTTGGCACGCCAGTTGGTGGAGCTCGGCTACCGAGGGACCGGAGAGATAGTGACAAGGGAAGATTTTGAAGCAAGGAAGGCAGCTATCGAGATTGCAAGGCTGGCTGAAAAAACTCAGAAAAAGTAAGTGCCCAAGTTCCAAATCAAGATTTTATGTGATATTCTGCATTGCCTGGAAATTCCAATTTTGTGGGTATTGTAGAAATTTAGAAACAGTGGCTGGAGCAGGTAAAACTTGGAATATCGTGTTCTGCAGACTCGGAAGTGGAGCAGCTGTAATAAATATGCTTATTTATTTGCAATAATGCCACACGTGACTGTGTGCTACTAACTGAAGAAATATAAATACCAGGTCATCATACCAATAAAGTCCTGTAAAAAAGTAAAAATATTATTGGTTTTATACATTTATGTACTAAAAATATGAGTGACTTTTGCTATAGAACTCTTTGTACTTTTGAGGCCTATAAATCTTCGACATCATTTATGTTCTGACATTTTTCTAAGCATTGATTGGTTCACCTTTATGAATAATTGCTGACCTGAATCATTTGACAATAGACTGATTTGAGTATATTTTGTGTATGATGTAAGGAGTAATTAGTAATAATATTTTAACTATCAATTGCTGATATGTGCCAGGCACTGGAGTTCACTTTACACATTTTAACTTGTTTAATGTTAACAACCACCTTGGTGGATGTAACTCTCCATTTCACAAACTGAGTACATAGAGTTTATATCCAAGTTTATACAACCAGTAAGAGGCAGAAGCAGGATGAAAACTCAGGCTGGTGTCAGAGCCTGGATTTTTAACAATATTCTCTTGCCTCATGTAATAAAATATGCTATTACATTACATATATCTAGAATACAGCCTATTCCTTATACGTTATTCCATGTATTCCCAATCATATAAGTCACATGACGAAACCAGTAGTAAGGTAACATTATAAGCACTGCCTGACAATATTGGGTTTGGAAAAGATGTTATGAAATGCACGTTTATCTTAATCAGAATCTAAGTACCCTGTTTAATTCACTCTAAATAGCAGATTGGGCAGTGGAGCTTTTTGATGACTAAACGTTCATGTCCTCAATATGTTTACTTTAACACAATATTAAATCAGTCTTGAAAAGGTACAGGTGTGTTTGGGTAGCTTTTCTCTCTAAGTAGTGAATTTGTAACATTAACCAAAATGTTTTTGCACCTGGATTTGGATAGCGATAACAAACTTTCTCAGCCTTAGAATAAATTGGTACTCCTACTTAAAAATTTCTTCCGTGATTTTAAAATATTTTAATTCTAAATAGTTTTGGAATGGCCCATGACAATCAACAAATAAAATTTGTTTACATAGGTGCTACAAAACCTTTGCTTTTAATAGAGATTTTTGTTCTTTGCAACAAGTTAATAATCTTCAAGCAAAGAGGTTACAGTATAAGAAATAAATTTTTTGTGTGTACGGATTCCAAGGCTGTTTGTTGTCCATGGGTTTAAAATGATTCTTCTGTTTTGAATCTTTTTCCTTTTCTTTTTTTATGGTCCTACCTGACAGTTCTGATTTTGTTCGTTTCTTAACGTGAAGATTGTTCCATTTATAGACTCTTTGCACTGGCTATTCTTTCTTCTTTCTACCTGGAAAGCTCTTCTGCCTTTTTCTATACATTTTAACCTTTTAATATGTTTTGTTGTTGCTATTGTTTGTTTGTCAGATACTTCTACACAGCTTGTTAGATTATATCATTCTTGAATTAGAAGAAAATGGATTTCTACCTCCCTATCATGAAGAAAACATGTTTCTTAAATGTTATCGAGATGTAAATATTGATGGTTATTTCATGGATTGCAATAATTTTGATTTTGTTTTCTAAGCTTTTCTATTTTAGCTTTTATAGAAGGTAGAACAATGTTGTGAAGCAGTGAGCTTCTAAATTTTGTCCTAAGTGACAGGAATTCTCTGAAGCACCTGAAATCTGATCTGAGCCTTGGAGACAGGTGCCAGAGGTGCTGGCACACATGAGCACAAAGCAGAGAGGCTTAGAAAGAGCACAGTGTTTTTGGGCAAAAGGGCAAGCACACCACTTGGAATGTTTTATCAAGAGAGGGATACAGAAGTGAAAAGTAATCCTTCTGCTTTATTTGGCATTTTTGCTGCGTTCGCTTTTGGTCTTTGCATTTGGCAAGAACAGGGAGACTCTGGAGAAGGTCCAGCGAGGGTCAGCAGAAGTGATGTAAGGAGTGGGGACCAGCTCCTGAGAGAGGGCTGGGTGGGATCAGGACTGTTTAGCTTGGAGAAGGGAGGACTCAGGGTGATTTAACTGTCTTCAAGTATTTGAAAGGTTATTATATGGAAGATGCAGAACAGATGTTCTTTACTTTCACAGGAGGCCAAATAAAAGGAAATACTTTTAAATTGTAGCAAGAGAAAAAGTTCAGTTGGTCATAAAGATGGACATAAGTATAAAGAAGGGATTAAACGCTGAAACAGGTAACCAAGGAATATGGGGAAGTTTAATCCGTGGAGATCTTTAAAACTAGGATTAGACAGCCATCTGCCTTGGACAATTTAAGTGTCTTCCCACCTCAGTGCGGGGAACTGCCCTGTATCTCCTTTTGAAACTCTTCCAGCTCTGAGATTCTACACATGTTGTTTTCACTCTCCTGGCGTTACCTGGAAGAAAGTCAGTTAGGAGCATTTATCCAAGGATAGAAGGTAGAATTTAGCAGAGGCAGAGATACAAGGGTTACTTGGTATTTACATGGGTATCTTTGACCTCCTCCTAACTAAACAGGTCTTGGTGATTGGACCATGGAGGAGAAAGTGTTTCTTACCTGTCCACGTGTTGAACTGTAATATATGTGGCCTTTTTCTCTGAACTTTCTGGATCTGCAGTGATAATTTATGACATTATAACAGCTGATATTATATTGAGGATCAAGCATTGCATTAAATTATCTCACTTAATCCCAGGGAGGTGATTTGTTTCTTCTTTCACAGGGAGGCAAACCGAGATTTCGAGAAATTTAATCATTAGCTTAAGGTCCTTTAACAGGTTAATGAAGAATTCAAACCTTGGCCTGCTTGTTTCTTTTTTCTATTCTAGGGAGAAGTTGTATATACGTGTACAAGCATCTTCCATTGATATGGGCAGCTTTTTTTTTTAATATTAAGGATTAGGTTGGCTGCAAAAGCAATAATCTGCATTAGGAAAACATGAAGAAATATGTGTTGAATGAATGAGGGCCAAGACTTAGGTTTGGGGTAAAATTTGATGATATTTTATGATATGTATCATAATTAAATTGCTCCTCTCCACCAAAGCGGCGTTCTATATAACCAAGGATGTTTCTTTCCTTTGGATATTTGACCCATAATTATGATAATTGAATGGTGGCCTTTTAAATCATAAAAGCTTTACCATTCAAATAAGCTTTGGAGTTTGAGCATCAAGACTTCCAAAAGTCTACAAGCAACATGAGCTATTGAAAACTTCCACAGTAAACTTAAACCCAAAATAATAATATACTGTAACTCTTTTAGAGGAAATTTAAGAAAGTAACAATTTGTATGTACTTAATTCACTAGTTTTTAACTGTCCTCAAGCATTACTTTATTTAATTTTGATCACTTCCTAAGGTTTGGTACAGTTAACTTAATCTGAGTCTTTGTAATTCAAGTAAGAAAAGCTAGTACTTCTGGGAAAAATGTAGGTGAATGAAAGGAATATAAACAATCTAAACTTTTAATTAAGAAATTAGTAGTTTTCGTGATATGGTATTTATCTCTTTTTTTAGAAAAATAGTACCTCTCTCATTTATTTATTTAATAAACAACTTTTGAGAACCTGAAGATATATATTATGCACTATTAATTTGTTAGTAAAAATGTGAATTCTTTCACTGTTTTTTTTTTGTTGCTGTTTTGTTGGGAAGCTTATGAGACAAATAGGTGTTAAGGGCCCTTGAATGTTATTTTCTAGAATAAGATTTCTCTTTGCCCACTTTCTCTTTTGCATTCCATTATTGAGACTTTTACTTCATAGTAAAGACAATGAGAAAACAATTATATGTTGATATATAATAAATAACATTTATTGAACATTCACCCTCATTGCCCACAGAGGGCACCATCTGAGGTGTATTCTATGCAGTGACTTGCTTCTGTATGACAAGTACTGCTTTGAAAGGTTGGCACGTATTGTCTCTTCAAATCATCATAATCATCCTATGATCTAGGGGCTTATATTAGGCCCCTTTTATGGAATAAAAGAATGAGTTGCAGAGAGGTTAGGTACCTTACCCAGGTCCCTCAGCTATAACAGTAAATAAAAGAGTGAGGATTTTTAACCAGGCAGCCTAGGGACCATGTTTATGTTTTTGTTTTTGTTTTTAAATTTCAGAATATTATGGCTTAGGCTCGTGTTATGCTTCCTCTCTATTCAAGACCACTTGCCTATGCAAAATCTCGTAAAAGTCATTTTGACTGTTCCAAGCTTCTGCACTTTGTTCCTGATCAGTAGTCTTAATCAATACACAGTTATTTTTTCGATTATTAAACATTAAGCATAAAAGCTTTACAATTCAAATAAACATGTTTATTGTAAACTACTATTAAATAAATGTGTTTTTCATGACACATTTTGAGATACAAAGTTAAGCAAGAAAAAGCCCCTTTCATTAAGGAGCTTACAGTTCAGAGAGAGGAGTAACACATAAATTCGACTACATTGCTTGAAGGAGAACGTACTAACTCGCATAAACAACATATTTCAGAAGCACAAAGGAGTGAGAGATTCATTCTCTCCTGGCACGTGTGGTGCGTGGACCTTGCCCCAGGGAGAGGGAGCTGAAGGATCTGTATGAAGTAGGGTAACTAGGGATGTGCAGTATGCAGTATGGGAAATAGGACATTCTTTCCAGCAAGTTTGCTCACCGAGGATTCTGAGGATGCAACAAGATGTAGACATGTGTCTCAATTATTGCTGGGTTATTAATATCAGGAAATGGCACCCTGAACATAACATGTACCTACCCATCCGTCTGTCTATTTATTCTTTCACCAAATCCTGAAAGTAATTTCAGTTCATTGGGATAATAATTATCTTCCTTAATGGGTATGCATTTTTCAATCTCAAGAAGACTTAGAGCATAGTGAAAAATGTTTAAGACTCAAAATTATAGCTTTAATATTTGTGTGTTAAAGAAGCCTTGGTTCATATTTAGTATTTATTGTATACACTTAAAATGAGTAACAGATTTCAGGTTTTTAGAAAGGTCCCTTGTAACTTGAAATTAAAATGTACAATTGAGTAATTGGTTTCAGCTTGTGATTTTAATTATAAATGTTTCTAAATTTATATATTGAATTGGAACATTTAAGAGAATTAAGATTTATTAAGCAGAATTTAAAGTGTTAGAGAAGAATGTGGTTTGAATCTAAATAATCTTGTTTGCAACCCAAAGCTACCTGTGCAATAATATCAACAGTGTGGGTGAAAGTTTAAGTGGAGTGGGTTTACTAGAGAATGGAAAGAATGGGATTGCACAGCAAGTGTAGACCCAGACTTTGGTGTCATTACTTGGGCATTGACGGTGGTGCTGCCTGTGGCTTTGAAGCCTTACCTTTAGGAGACTGTGCGAGCAGCAGGTATCCCTGCGAGGGGGGCCACAGTGGGAGAAGACGGCAAGATTGTAGGTGAGCTCACCTGTTACACCTTTCAGGGTGGGACCCGAGAGCTGGAGATGATTCAAGCCGTGCAAACAGGGACTGCCACCTGCAAATGCACCTTATGACCTTTAATGAAGCTCTGTTTGTACCTGTAGACTTTAGAGCTGAGACTTATTCTACTGGGGAGGAGGGAAGAGGAAGGAAAATCTGGGATAGTGACGGGATCAAGGAACTGGAGAGAGTGGATGTCTCAGTGATTCGAGATGAGTGGAACAGATACTCATTTTTCAGCTGGGTTTCTTGAAGTACTAGAACCCAGAACCTCAAAGTAAGGAATGAAGTTGACTCTCTTTCTCCAGAGCCTCGTCATGGTCACTCATTCCTGCATTTGTCTGCATGTTTTGTGTTATTCTTTTCTGTTTTTAACTGCAAACCTGCTTCTCTGTTTCTGTCTTTATGCCATAAAATGACTGTTGCAGTCTTTTATGTCTTCCTGTCCAAGCACTCAGAAACGGATGAAAGTTGTGAGTCAGAATTGCAAAATTCCAGGAGAAAAAAATGTGATTGACCCAGGTCTAGTCATTTCTGGCTAAGAGGGCAGGATCATCTGCCCCACTGACCTCTTCACCAGCATGAATTTCCTCTCTTAAAAGGAGACCCAGTTGTCTTCTTGGAGGAGGGTGAGAGGGGCATGGCAGAAATGGGGCCTGAGACAGGCAACTGGAGAATAATATTCCAAATCCCATTTTTCAGTAGAAGCCAGTTTAAAACTTTCTTCCAGAACATCAAAGAAATTTTACATAGTTCTAAAGTAGTTTTTCATCAAGTGTAAGGAATAAGATGAAGTACAGTAATTAGGTTGATGATTTGCAAAGCTTTTTCTTTAAGTTGTTCCTTCAGCAGGATACTTTTGCCAGTGAAATCTCATGTGCAGCTCCACAAGGTAAAACAGATGCAGGGGCAATGCTGTGGCTGAAGTATTGTCAGGGGGCATGGAAGCTTCCCTGCCCATCCTCTGAAGGATGTATTGTGTATCCTAAGAGGCTGCATCTTCTACTTCTGTGACTAACCCCTCTGCACCCCCAGCATCCAAACTACTCCTGAGTTAGCTTAGGGGAATGTCATCTTTCTTGACATATTTATTTACTTATATGTACTCTTCTCTTCATTTTGGCACGTATATTTTATTTTTCCTCCTCTATATATTTGTTTAAATTTTTAATATACTTTATCAAGATGTGAAGAAACTCAATTTCAAACGACTAATTGGCATGTTTCCACCCATTTCTTCTTGTATATTTAATTATAAATTTTTAATCTTATTACAAATTGACAATTTATAGTTGCATATATTTATGGGGTACATGATATTATTATTTATGAGTACAGCGTAAAGCAATTACATCAAGCTAACACAACCATCACCCAAATACTTATTTGTTTGTGGTGAAAACATTTGAAATTTACTCTTTGCGATTTTGGAATGTACATTTCACTATTATTAACTATATTCACCACAGTAGAACCCCCCCAAAAATAAAACGTATTTTTTCTAACAGATTTTGTGCCGTTTGATCATCGTCTTCCCCTTCCCATGCCCCCCACCCTCCCAGATTCCGTAACCACATCTCTGCTTTCTGCTGCTCCAAGTTTGATGGTTTCACATTCCATTCATAAGCAAGAACATGTGGTATTTGTCTTTCTGGCACGTGTATCTTATGTGAAAAGTGTCATACATGTTTGTTTAAGTACCACGAAGGGCAGGA
This sequence comes from Lemur catta, assembly GCF_020740605.2. NCBI lineage: Eukaryota > Metazoa > Chordata > Mammalia > Primates > Lemuridae > Lemur > Lemur catta. The sequence goes on from NC_059151.1 coordinate 1,170,631, forward strand.
CTTTGCCTTTTTGTTTCCATGTTGTGACCCTACCCATCCAAACCACTGTCTGAAATAGATGCTGAAGCAATAGTTGTATTGAATAAATATAGATAAATTAATAAAATTATATAGCTACGGACGATCTCACCCTTTTAAAAAGATTCTCCTAACAAAATTCTAGGGGGTGGTGCAATAAATATTTGCTGAATTAAATCAACTTAAAAATGAAAATAGGACCTTCATCATTAATCCTGCTTGGTAATATCGCAGTTGTAGCGGTGGCAACATATCTAACAAAATTTTGGCAGACTTTCTGGATGAGCTAATGTGTGGTCAGGCTTAAGAAATGACTTAGGAGCTTAAAAGTTGGTACTAATTTTCTATGTTTCTGAGTGTCCCCTCCCCAAATAAATCTACATTACAAAGGATGTCAAATAAAAATAATCTTGTAAACATTTATCGCTGGCATAAAAATCACTGCCTCTTATACAGTCTAGTGGATTACTAATTTGTGTGCAATTCTATTTCAGCACTTTGAATCTGAGTGAAATAAACTTTTGAATTTTGTTCTTCAGATATGTTTGTAATCTGGTCACTAAACTAGTAGTTTTATATAGTGTTTCGGGAGCCTGGAGGGCTCTGCAAAGCCTTGGCGGGCTCGGACTGACCTTTCCCTGCCCTGGGGGAGCCGTGGGTCGGCGGTCAGGACGGGCTGCTCAGGCCGCAGGGGGTAAACGCGCCTGGGCTGGGCCCCTATCCAGTAGCGCAGGGTTTCTGTGGGGAGGGGTAGCTGCTCCCCCAATGGCCACTTCTCGGTCGCCCCCACACCCTGTAAAATTGAGTCAGTAAATGCTGTGAAGGGTGTGCAAATGTACCTTAGTAGGAGGCACTTGCTGAAAGGAACAAGCTGCAAAGTGTTTCTGGGCCCTGTGACCAGCGGTCCCTCCGGAGCAGTGCGCCAGCGCCCCAGGCGGGGTGGGCCCGGGACCCCCAGCTGAGCCCTGAGTCTCTGCGCTGCGGGGCTGGGCTGGGCGAGCCTGCCCTGAGGCTCCACAGAAGCCGGCGAGGTAGCTGCGGTGGCAGGAGTCAAAGGTCTGCTCCGGCTTCTGGGCAGAGCTGCCAGGAAGGAGCCAAGCAGCCCCACCCAGCCGGAAAGCCCGCTTGTGGGGGCAGGACCCCTGAGATGCACAAACCGGCCGGTGGGCCTCGCTCCCCTCCCCCGCCCCTCTGCTCCGCGGTTTCCCCGCATCTGCGGGCAGGAGGGAGCCCAAGCCCGCAGGGTCCCCCGTGACTGTGCCTCGCTCTGGACTCTGATCTGTGTTCGTTTTTTCTCTTTCATCTAAAACTCCTTCCTGCTGAGATGCTCTGGCAGCTGGTGTCTCTGGTCAGCCGTCTTGCCCAGAAGTCCTATTTTCTTCAACTTCAGTGGGGAGTGTTGCAATTGTGTCAGTTTTATGACATTATTGTGTTGACTTAAAATTTGTCACTTATTTTTTGCATCAGGACTATTAGCATGGCATATTGTTCATAAAATCTTAGGATGCATGTCCAGCTTTTACCCAAGTGTCATCTTTCATCCAGCAGAACATTAGTACCTCATGAGAAGTGTGCAAAACTGAGGAAATAGGATAGGGTAGTAAGGAAGAGATGTATTTTAGCAGAGAAATTCATTAGAAATATGTTTATTTTTGTATTTCATGGTCAATCAATTGTACAGTCAAGCAGTTTGGAAGCCATATCAAATGAAATTAAATTCTAACTTGATACTATTACAAAGTGATAATAATGGCAGTAATGGTTATTTTACACCGTCACCGGGTAGTGTACTACATGCTTTCTGTGTTTTGAGTCAGTTAATCCACAGAATAACATTCTGTGGGGACATATCACTGTTATCCCCATTTCACAAAGGAAGACCTGAGGCTGGAGAGTTTACATAATTTGCTCAAGTCTCGTAGTGTGTTTAACTAAAATACGAACCCAGACTATCTGCCTTTGGAACCTATATTCATAACCACTGGCTTTCCTAAAAGTTATTGTATACTGTTTTAGTTTTGTTTTTTGATAACAACAGACAGATATAGCAAAACACCAAACTAACTCCCCTCAAAAGAAAAGCACAGTAAAATAACAACTACCAAAAAGCAAAACCCTAAAAATGAATAATGACCCCAAACCTATTAACAAATGTTCTCATTATTGACATACTTATTGATAATGTTTGGCATATTTATTATATATGATATCTTAAAATAGTACTGCTAACTATTTAACAGACCTTGGCTACAAAAATCTTCTGGTGGCATTAACTCCATGCAACCGTAAAAAGAATCCTTGCTAAATGCCAGCAAATGAGGTGGTAATAACTTCAGGCTACTTTGCTCAGCAGGGAAAGACTCAGTGGAGGGAAAAAGAACTGCTTTCAAATCTCTTAATTTTTCAGTATAAAACAGTGATATGAGGTTTAGCTGTGCCTGATGAGCCATTTAAGTTGAGGATGTATCAACGTGAAATAAGATAGATTTTACAGAAACGATTTGTTTTGTAAACTTAGCATTCGGACTCCACAGCGTGACTGCCAGTGCTTCTGTCGCTGTTAGAGGGCAGAGCCCCTGCCTCCTTCCCGCACACCTGTGTTTACAATGAGGCCTTGGCAGCACTGACCCAGCCATCCCTCACTCCAGCTTTCGGTTTGCTGCCAGCCACGGCGAGCCACGCGGCCCTGCACTTTCTCTGGCTAGCGCTGTTGGAATGTTGATTTAGGAGCCCTAGGCTTGGAATTTAATAGAAATCAGTTTGTTGAGTCTCGCTCATTTTAGAATGTTGCACAGACATTTCCTTCAAGCCCCAAACTAGAATCGATAATGTCTTATAGATACTGTTGAACTTTAAAAAGGGGAGTACAAGAGGGAGTTATTTTCTTGTAACTTTTTGCTTTTATACTGCCTTAAGATGTTTCCCCCCATTTCTGTCTCTCGGAAAACAGGGATCATGGATTTAAATTAGTAAGCTGTTTAGTAGAGAGCAAGGGGGCAGGGGAGTAATGGTTTTTTGAGGCTTCTTAGGTTTCAGGTATGAGACATTAAAGCAAAAGAAGTCTAGAACAACACATCTACAGTGGCAGTTAAAATTTTTGGATGCTACGTTTTTGTTTTTAATGAAATATTTGATGCATAATTAACCTTTTTTCCCCAAAAACTATGCTATTGCTGTCAGAACCCAATGGATGAAATAGTGGAATGCATTGGTCCCTTGATTTCTCTGTTCAAGTACAGTGAGTGTAAATGGGGTGATTAATTGCTACTCCATTCATTGATTCATGAATGAACTATTATAAACTATTTAGTACTGGCTTTGCAACAGATACATTGGGGAAGAAGACAATTAGCTCCTGCCCTCAAGGAGCTTAAATTTTATTAAGGGTTAGAGGAAAGCAAATAGACTATTAAAATACAGTATTACATAAATACCAGAAGTGTTAGAATAACCTGGGAACCCACAGGAGCGACCTCTAACCCAGGTGTTGTGGGGCCAGGGAAGCCTGTGTAGAGGGAGGTCCGACCAAACTGAGACCTTATGGATGAGTCTGGACCAACCAGGTACGGATCAGGGTAAAGGCATTCTAGGTAGAAAGCACAGCAAGTGTGAATTCCCAAAGCCAGTGACATATTTCTTTGAGACAGACTGAGTAAAGTGAGTCCAAGGGCCAGAATCATGAATCCCTCCCAAGTTGTTCTAAAGTTTAATTTTAACTTTTATAGTTTTGATATGTTTAAATGGTACCATGCTTTTAAAAATCCAATGTGTAACTTTTTTAGGGAGGTAAACTATATCTCACAAAGTATTTATTTTATTTGGAGATGTTGTGCCCTTTCTGAGTAAAAGAGGAAGAACACAGCTTATTTAAAAAAATCAGAAATTTTGTTTATTCAACAAAGTACCAAAAGAGTTTGTTACCAACTATATTAAAACTAGACGTCTAAAATAAAAAATTTCTACTACTAAAAATATTACTGTCAAGTAATTCTTTTTGCTATTTAAAACACATTTGACTACTTAAAATTTATGATTTTTAAATTGGAATTTGAGTCAATTTAATACTTTCATCATGTTATGACTATGTCTCAAATTCCTCCAATCTCAGATTATCAGGATTTTCATTAAGCAAAGGAACATATTGAGTAATAAAAATAAGAAAAATAGTGTGTTTATTTGGACACTAATGTTTGAACACATATTTTACCTGATAAATATGACTTTATATATATTTTTAACTTATTAAATTGTGAATCTTTTCAAAGAGCTGACAAATTAACTACTGACATGACAAATATTTATTTGTTCCTTATTTTAAAGATGGAAATAACATGATTGTAATTAGAATCTGGCTTTTCTGCCTGAAAATTTCCTGGGTGGAACAATAAATTTAAAGTCAGTTTTTGAACCCATAATGCTAACTGCAGACTTCTCAACGGAGACCTTACAAGCCAGAAGGGATTGAGGCCCCATTATGAGTCTTCTTAAACAAACAAACAAAAAAACCTGCCAGCCTAGAATTTTCTGTCCTGCAAAGCTAAGTTTCATATACGAAGGAGAAACAAAGACCTTTCCAGACAGGCAAATGCTGAGGAAATTTGTCAAGACAAGACCTGCCCTGCAGGAAATACTCAGAACTGCATTGTACGTGGATCAGCACAGTGGTCACCTCCCCACCAGGGTACAACCACCCACGAGCTACAGCTCAGAGCTCATATGAAACAACAGCACAAGAGATAAAACCAAGCAATAAGGTATCCCCAGCATGAGGAACAGAACAGCATCCTCCACATCAATTCCATCAATCAATATGAAAGGTCCGAATGCCCCACTCAAGATACATAGGCCGGCTGAATGGATGAAAATATACAACCCAAGTATCTGCTATCTCCAGGAAACAAATCTAACCCACAAGGACTCATAAAGACTCAAGGTGAATGGAAGAAAAAAAATATTCCATGCGAACAGAAACCAAAATAAAGCAGGTGTAGCCATTCTTATATCAGATAACATAGACTTTAAATCAATAATAGCAAAGAAAGACAAAGATGGTCATTATATAATGGTAAAGGGAACAATTAAACATGGGTATATTCACACCTAATGGGTGCGGTGTGTACCATCTGGGGGAACGGACACTCTTGAAGCTCTGGCTCAGGTGGGGCAAAGGCAATATATGTAACCTAAACATTTGTACCCCCATAATATGCTTAAATAAAATGTAAACATGAAGACATAACAATTCTGAATATTTATGTATCTATCACAGGAACACCCAGATTCATAAAGAAATATTCTACTAGATCTAAGCAAAGAGATATACGGCAGCATTGTAATTGCCAGGGACTTCAACACCACGCTGGCAGAACTGGACAGGTTATCCAAGCAGGAAATAAATAAAGAAACACTAGACTTAAACAAGACTCTAGAACAAATGGTCCTTCAGATGTTTACAGAAGGTTTTACCCAAAACTACTTAATATACATTCTTTGCATCTGCACATGGAGCATTCTCCAAGATTTATCATATCTTAGGCCACAAAACATGTCTCAATAATTAAAAAAAATAGAAATCGTACCATGTATCTTAGACAACAGTGGAATAAAACTAGAAATCAATTCCAAGTGAAACACTGAGTTCTGCACTAAGTCATGGAAATGAAACAACTTGCTGCTGAGCAATGATTGGGTCAATATGAAATTAAGATTGAATTCAAAGGATTCCTTGAGCTGAATAACAAAGGGAACACAAGCTATCAAAATCTTTGGGATTCAGCAAAAGCATTCCTAAGGGGAAAATTCATATCCTTTAATGCGCACATCAAAAAGACAGAATGATCACAAATTAACAATCTAATGACACATCTCAAGAAACTAGAAAAGGAAGAGCAAACCAAACCCAAAACCAGCAGAAGAAGAGAAATATAATAACTAAGGTTGGAGCAGAACTAAATGAAACAGAAAACAAAACAAAGGATCAACAAAACAAAAAGTTGTTTCTTTGAAAAGATAAAACTTTTAGGTAGGCATGTACCTTAGTGAATATTTACTGCATTGGGTTGGATGATGCCAAAGTTGAGGTTAAGATTGCCAGTTTATCACAGCCTCTATTCAGAAAAAAAAATGACTCAGGGAGCTTGAAGTACAAAAGTATGGATTGAAGATTTTTGAAGAAAAATTATTTAATAATTAGAAACTTTAATAAATTTACAAGGAGAATTTGGAGGTACCTTCTTCATCCCAAGGCTTTTAAAATATTTTCTGCGTGTAGTTAATAGCTTTTGTGGGATGTGAGGACTCCATAGTCAAATATTATAACTTTGGAAAATACAAGGTTAAAGAAAATCAAGCTGATTTCTTTATTGGAATATGCTAATGTGAACGAGGAAATCAGCTAAAATACTTTTATACTACATGGAATACACTGGGAGAAAACAACAAATGTTTCGATCATTAATTTGTCTTCAACTGTTAGGTAAGATACGGACACATTTCTGGTCAAAAGTACGAGCATTTACAACAGATTGGTAAAGTAATGAACTATTTGTTAGGAAACCTGGTCTATTTCAAATCATAGAGAACATTGTAAAAATCCATTAATTGAACAAATTCAAACTAGATATTTTAATTTCAAGCAATTATGGGGAATACTTATTGCAACCTTATGCAGAGCTACATCACTTTAGTACAATAAACTTGTTTAGTTCCAAAAAGTTAGTCTAAATCTTGGAATTTTAGATCGAAAAAAATCTTTATATTGGTACTGAATTAAGTGGACACCTGGAACATTAACACATTTTGGGAAGCCTTACGAGACCAAGTGACAAAAAGCTCACAGCCTATTACCATAAAGCTAAAACATATGTTCTGATTTATACAAGCCAAGTATCTGCTAATGGTCGTATCCAGGTTTTTCTTTTTCACAGTTATACACAGCTGTAGCAATTTAATGTGGGCCTGGGCAATACCTAGTTAATATATTCTTTTCCTTATGTACTAGGGCATTTTCCTTAAAACACATTAATGCAAAACTTTTAAGTGTGTTCTTGCTGCAAAAATTATCCTCATAAATGCTTTGTTATGGATTACATAGTACTCTGAGGATTTTTTTAATAAAGGTCTAAGTGGGAATTGTGAAGACGTTGCTGGTTGTTGATTATTGTGTTAAAAGGCAAACTGAGGCACAATTAAAATGTAGAGTTTATTTGAGCAAACAGTGATTTCTGAGTCAGGTGGCTCCAAATCAGAAGTGGCTCCGGAGGTCCACCAAGGGCACATGGCGGGAGGCTTTTATAGGATGAACAAGGAAGGAAAGCAAAGAAAATATTTGTTTGGTTACGGTTCTACAGTTGGCTTATTTGTTCCATCCTGTTGGAAAGTTCCTATTTATATAACTACAAGTTAGTTGGTTGCTTCTGATTGGTTGAGCTTAAGTTCTGTTTTTCTAGAATACAAGTATTTACAGGAGATGGCCCAAGTTTTGCTTACATTTGCAGTTTAAGCAAGGTTAAGGTTATGTTCAAGGCCTAACTGGTGTCCTCTGCTCAGGGCTATTTTAGGCCTAGTCTCCATTTTAATTTAACAACTGGATAAACTGTTCTAAAAGATTACACTCCCAGGATACTATATCTCTATCAAAATGAGTTTTCAATTACCGTATAAGTTGAAAAACTTCTGAAGTTCCGGTACTGTGTGTGTTCTGATCATTTACAGCTCAGCCCAATTTACAAAGAGTTTGCAATATAAAAATATGCTTGCCTATATTTTTAAAAAATACTCTGTATTAATTTAGCTTATAAATTATCTAAACAATTAAGTGCTATTGTGAAAGATAACTGATGTCCCCACATGTATTTATTATTCCTGGAAAAATGTCAAAAAGCCCAACAAGCACATTTTTATACCATTGGTCTCCTTAAGGCTTTTAAGGAGAAATGGCACATTCTCCCCCATGACAGCTGGGAAAGCATGGCCATAGATATTTCTAAGAAGAGGCAAGTCTTTGTTGAAAAAACAGTATCACTAGAGGCAGCCAACAGATGTTCTGTGGATTTTAGGTCTGACCGGTAACGACAAATAGGCCAGACAAGGATGCCAGTACTTTATTGAAAGCGAGGATACTGTTCTGAAGTTCATAGTTGGTTGTCTCTGGAGAATTTCCATATGCCACAAAAACAACATAATATTCTAAAATTATCAACCACCACCATTAAAATCCCCCTAAACTCATAGCAAATAATATAACATTTTAAAATTTATTTATATTAGTGAGTTATTGATTTTTAAAATTCACTGAATTAAAACTCATTGCCAGATATTGTACTTAGCTTAGCCAAAGGGATATTTTTAAACTCTGTTGAAAGAATAAATTCATCTATTTTACTGGATTTTCAAAGTACATATGAAGTAATTTTGTTAATGTGCAATTTTTTCTTGAGAAAACTTGGATTACTGACTGTAGCCACTAAATGCTGATAAAATTTTAAAACTGGAAGGGAGCTTGGAGACCTAGTCTTTATTTCCTTATTTTATAGATCGAGGAAACCATGCATGACCCTGAGGGCTTAAAAGTGACTGGTTTAAAAACTACATGCTAATTAGTGGCAGAGGTGGGCTAAAATTCAGGTGTCCCTACTTCTAAACCTGGAAATAGGATATATTAATATATTTGAACTGTTATACATATTTATTTGTTACTAGTTAATATATGATGATAGTGCTACCATGTATTTTTCCCTATGTATTCTGCCCGTGTATGAGCCTGATTTATATTTAGGACCTGCTACATGGCTAATACTCACTATCCAACATTTAATTTAGAGAGCCCATTTCGAGAAGGGAAGAGAGAATATTTTTGTGTCTTGGTATATATGTTATTTGAAAATATGAGAATGCACATGTTTTGAGTGATTATATGAGAAAGGATTACTATCTAAAGCTGGATAGTAATGAAAGAAGTGGAGGAGTCTGAAAATCTTGTAAAATGGCTCCATAACTGCACAGGTGGCAACTCTATCTGGGAATATAGAATTTAAGGAAAGATTTTATTATGCTTGAAATTCTTTTACCAGAAGTGTGTACTAGATCAATAAGAAAGTACACATTAAACTCTTTGCAATAATACCAGTCCTGGCTCTAATGGCCTTTTCTCTGTTCTCTGTGAACAGGTTTTAAGAGGATGAGAAAAATTCAGAGTGAAATACCGAGGACTGTCACTTTAGTCTATCATTTATTTAATAATAACATCACCTATAAATTATTCTTTTTGAAAATATTAAAATACTATTCAGGATTATAGTTATCTTAAGAAAACTCTTAAGTTACCCAAGAAATGAGAAGGTTTTAGCAGATAAATGTAGTAAAATATCTTGGCATGAAGGCTATAGGGACACAAAGGACAAAGCAATAGAGAATAGATGAAGGAAAACAGCCTTTTCTGGGCAAAGTCAGGAGAGGTAGCGATACTATATTGTTTTCAATAATCTAATAACATCATCTAGCATTGGAGGACTTACTACACTAAGTCAGGCCCTGTGCTCACTCTGACCTAATTTACCTTTATCCTCACAACAGTCTTCTGAAGTATCATTGTTCGCTTTTCCTAGATGAAGAAAGCAATGACCTAATAATTTCAAAAATATGCTTAATCCAATAGCCATTAAATGCCAAAGCTAAACTTTGAATCAAGTCTCTTGCTGAACACTAGATCTCAGTGAATGATAACGTTACCTCAGCTCTTGGCTTTGAAATGTGTTTAGCAGTGTATATGTAAATTCCAACGCAGAGCTTCAAACAGAACTGAGGTGTGAGAGAAAAAACAATCCCCCCAGCCCTCAAAGATGTCCATGTCCTCATCCCTGGAGCCTGTGAATATGTTCCCTTACATGGCACGCAGGAATTAAGGTTGTGCATGGACATGAGATTGTGATCAGCTGACCTTAAACTAGGGCGAGGAGCCTGGATCGTCCAGGTGGGTTCAGTGTATCACAAAAGCCCTTAGAAGTGGGAGGGGGAGGGAGGAGAAGAGGTCTGGGTGGTGTGATGTGAGAAGGGTTTGACCTGCTGTTGCTGGCTTGGAGGGTTGAAGGGGACCACGTCCCAAGGAATGCTCGTGACCTCTAGAAGGAGAAAGGCAAGGAAGTGGATTCTCTCCTAGAGCCCTCGCCTATGGAACTGTACGATAATAAATTCATATTGTTTTATACCACTGTTCATAGTAATTTATTATAATAGAAATAGAAAAGTTACAACCACAGATGTAATTTTAGCATTCTCTTTCTTTCTAATTACATTTATAAGGGTTGCATTGATGATTTCTTATTTTCCATTTTTGTCATTAGATTATGGATAAAAACAAAAGCTCTTTTCATCACTCTCAGTTTTTTCTTTTTATGTACCCAGTTTATCCATAATCTTTTAGTATGTATGTTTAAACAAGACTAAAGTGTAGGTTGTAACCAGATAAAAGATGAGATCTATTTTTCTTTAATCTGAATGAAAATATTTAAAAAAAATTCCACAAGTTAATTGTAATAGCCCATTTAAAAGTAGTGCTCTTAAAACTTTCCTCCTTTCTCCTCCTTTCTGTCCCAAATACATAACACATACTTTTGGGAATCAGAGACTCAGACCCTTCAATTTGGGGGCTCCAGCCCCATCCAGGATAATATAATAGGTAGTTCACCATTTTTTGTGGCTGAGTAGTTCTCCATGGTATACATATACCACATTTTATAATACTCATGTATTGATGGGCATTTGGGTTGTTTCCACATCCTTGCAATGGTGAATTGTGCTGCTATAAACATTTGAGTGCAGATAGATGTATTTTTTATAGAATGTCTTTTTTTTTCCTTTGGGTAAATATCCAATAACGGGATTGCTGGATCAAATGGTAGTTCTACTTTTAGTTCTTTGAGGTGTCTCCATATTGCTTTCCACAGAGGTTGCACTAGTTTGCAGTCCCACCAGAAGTGCATGAGTGTTCCTATATCTCCGCATCCACGCCAACATTTGTTGTTTTGAGACTTTTTGATAAAAGCTGTTCTCACTGGAGTTAAGTGACATCTCAGTAAATGGCATCAGCATTTCCTGATCAGCTGGTTCTTGTCCAAAACAGACCCTACCTTCCTCTGTTTATCACATCCCTCATATCCATCATATCAGCAAGTGCTATTGGTTTTGCCTTCAAAATGTTTCTCAAGCTCCTCCCATTATCCTCAACTCTGCCATCCTAGGCCAGGTCACCCTCAAAGTACTCTAACTGCTCCCACTTTTTGCTCTTCTACAGTCCTTCACATAACAGGCAGTAAATTTTTTTATACCTACCTCTGATCAGCTAACTTCCTTGGTTAAAACCTTCGCTTGGATTCCCTTTGTATGGAGAGTAAGATCCAAACTCCTGACTCTGGTTTATCACTCTGTGCATGACCTGACAGTTGCCTGGCTTTCCCTCTGTGTCTCAGAGCTCTCCATCCTGCGTCGGACTCTCTGGCCATGCTAGCCTCCTTTCGGTGCCTCATAGCCCAGTGTTTCCCACGTTACCTACACTTGCTTTTTCTTTTGCTTGAGTTCCTGCAGCATGTTCTACATATATGGCTCCTTCTCATCCTTCAGGTATCAGCTGACATGTGAATTATGTTGAGTAGTCTTCCTCGATCATTTGGGCTAACTTAGCCACCTTCTGTTCCTTAACTCTGTCAATTATGTATATATCCCTTTTTTAAACCACAATTTATAATTATCTTGTTATTCATGGATTTGTTATTGTCTTTCACTCCATTGGAACAAAACTTTTAAGAGGGCTGGGACCTGGTGTGTCGTCTGTCTGTTTCTCTCTCTCATTGTTCTATTCCTACCCCTATGTTTTAGTGATGAGAACATAATAAATACTCAATATTTGGGGAATAAATGAGTATATTAATGTATGTGGTAGAGACCCAGAAAAGTCAAAGTGATGATCATCTATAGCAGTGAAGAGTCTTCATTCCAGTATCTGACTCCAATTCTAGCACTTTCTCCATTATAGTCTAAAGAGAAATATACTTTTCACCACATATGTTTTAAAAGAAAACAATCACAGTTCATATGCTAAATTTTATTTCATTTTGTTAAAGCATATATAGATAGGCTAAATTTTATGGATTGAGTATTCTTCCATAATGCTAAAATTCACTATTAACTTATGTTTTATAATGAAGGTAGCAAGAAGGAAGAAAAAACTAGTTAATTTGGCTGAAACTCTTATTTCCTTCCTGAAATATATATTTATATAGCTTACTTTCCTAACAAAAAAGATTGTGTAGCAAGAACAAATTTTGCCTATATATTTAAAATAACATTTTAGGAAATCTTATAAAGAAACATTACAGACACATTTAGCAGCCAATTCTTCGTTATTGTGAAATTTTTAATGTGCGTAAAAAAATTAATTATCATTACTCATTTTCTCTTCATTTAGAAAAAAGTTTTCTTTATTTTCTGTTTAAGTAATTTTTACAATTCATACCAAGTTTTCTTTTTGTTAAAAGTTTCTCAAAATCATAATACAATTTTTGGTAATTAGCAAGTGACTTTTTTTAATAATGTAGATTTCCTTAGTTGGGTTTGATAAATGAGACACATAAAATAGAATAAAAATATGCTAATTTTCACGTTAAAGAATAGATTCCCAAGTAAGATAGAATCAATACTCACTATTCGAAAGGTAACTTTTTATAAAAGTGGCATATATCAATTATAGAAAATAAAAAATAAGCAAACATGATACAAATTTGCCTGTAATTCGGCTAACATTTTTGGTATTTTTACATGTTTCTTACCCTTCACTTTTTCCTTATATCTGTGAATCTGTATTTTATATACTATTTAAAATTTGGATCATTCCATACATTCCATTTGAAACTTGTTTTTTAGGCTAACTGTATATTATGGATTATGTTCAAAGTCAATGAATATTTTTCTGTAACATAATTTTTAATGGTACCATCTTTGCACTTTGTATTTCACTGGGCACATTATTTTCTTCTAATATAGTATAACAACGATAACATGCTTCAAATTAAATTTGCTTTCTATAACACTGATAGATATTATTTTTACCATGTGATGATTTAACCTTGACCATGTTTCTGACATTTCTACGTTACTGTGCATATCACTAGTATTTGCCTCATATGTAATACTTTTTTCATCCCTTTATTTTTGTATTTTGATTAAGGTATGCTTCTTATTAACAGTATGTACTCAGATGATTTTTTTCATATTCATCTAAGTGGAAAATCTCTGATGATTAAGAGTGGGAATTTAACTCATTTGCAATACTTTTAAATTTCTATTAATTTTAGGCGCATGGGTACTTGTGGAGATTTAGGTGCATGAATTACTTCTGCCATTTTATTTGTGTCTCCTCTTGATAGTTTTTTCTTTCCTGAGGTAAATACTAAACATTAAAAACATTTCTCTGATTAAAATACCCATTCTAGAATATGGTGGCAAAATGCTTTCATACCTTTTCACTAAACCTTGCCGTTTATATCTCATACTATATTTAGAGAAAATAGCCATTTAATAGCTAGCCTACCTTAAGGAATTTAGAATCCTACTTAATTTATGGACTTTCCTTTTTTTGTTTGTTTGAATGACAGACTTATGCATTTTTGTTCTGAAATAAGTTCAAATTTTACTTTGGGTTGGGAGGAACTCTCAGCTAAACTTCCGTTTCGTCCGCAGCCCAGTACTGTCTGGACTGAACTCCCATCTCAACTGAAATCGTCTTGCCAGCATCACCAGTGACTTCTAGTTAATCAATCCGTTGGTCATTTAATCCTGATATTGCAACTGTTCTCTCTGAAGCACTCGTCATCTTTGAGAAAAAGCTCCCGAAGGCGGTGGGAGAACACGAGAGAACGAGGTCCTGGTGGGCCTTCTCCTTTGGTGGCCTCGGCCATGGCGTGAAAGGCAGCCTCAGCCTTTGGTGCTGTTCTCTTCCGCCTTACTAATTTCTCCTCGGGAGAGCTCATTTAAAGGCTGTTCTATAGTGTTTCACATACAGGAGCCTGACGAATTCTATTAAAATGAAATCCTTAAGTTTAAATCTGTGTAGGTTGTAGTGTATTAATAAAATTAGGCTATGCTAAACTCTCAGATTTTAAATTGCAATAATTCTGCTAGTTTAAATATATTCAATCTTCTCATTTGTTGGAATAACCTGCTATTTTGTTGAAACTGCTGTCAAAGCAATAGTAAATTTACTCTAAAATGGTTTAATATTTGTGGTATTTGGCAGTCTATTCATGAGTCTTTAATTGCATCTGATAGAAATACAAGTCCCATCTGTCTCACACATGCATCCTTCTCAAAGCATGGCACCAGTGCAAGCCCGTTTCCGATGCTCGTAAATAAGATACCAACAAACCCACAATATTGGTACAGACTGTTCTGGACTAAGTTCTAAAATGTTAACCACAGGAAGTGATTTTATTTCTTTTTATAAAAATCTTCTCCCCCTCCCCCCATCAGCCGCCTGTGTGCTCAGTGTGGCACTTCAGATTTCCTGGGTCCTCAAAGTACGCACAATTACTGGGGTCACCAGATGGAAGGCGATCATGTTTACTTCAACAAAATGTGAATAGGTAACTGCTCAAATGACAGCAATCTAAACTAAGATTGTTCTGATCATGTTATTGAAACTGGGGGATTTAATAAAGCCCACTGAAGCTTGTAAAATGTGTGATCACAAGTACAGATCAATGCATTAATGACCAACAAGTCTGATAATCTGTAAGATCACTTGAGTACTCATAACTGTAGTGTACCTCATCAATGCTCTTGGTCATTTGTATTTATAATATGAGTTCTTGCTTATTGAGTTTTAAATTATTTTAAATAATTGGGAACAAAAGTACTAACAGTGGAATTGGTACATTGCGATTAATGGTGGACTCAATTTTTCTCAGTAGGGGCTTATGTAATTAAAATAAATTCTATTAATTGTAATAAATATAAATGTGTAAGCTTATATATGTAAATATATGAGCATTTTTGTATTTACATAATTTATATATAAATATATATAATTACAATGGATGTATTAAAAACTAAGAGATACTTATTCGTATTACTTTGGATAGGGTTCTAAGAGTTTTTCAAACAGTTTGAATTTGTCTCAATGTTTTTAAACACTGAAAAAAGTTTCTACAGTGTTTAAAGCTGTCACTTTTTGATGCAGTATTTATTGCCTTTATTTTTCTTATATATAACAACATAATAGAGAAACAAAGCATATAAAGTGTAATATTTTGGAATTTTTTTATTCTTCAGGATGAATTTTAATTATTCTGATCATTTTGCTAAGGTTATATTCTTCAGTGTCTCGATTCTGCTCAATTCTTCCCAACTGCACAATATTTTATCTCATGGTAAACAGTTTGAAATTCTTGCATAGTTGGATGGTCTGTTATTAATTATTCTTGATCAAGAATGACTGTTTTTATAAAATGTTGTGATATAATTACTCTTTCACCTTTTTTATATTATGAAATACTTAGTTCCGGATGAACAAGTCAAATTTGTGCAGTGTTGGCAAATCACAATTATATTCAAGACCATTGTGCATCAGAATCTAATTTTATCAGTGTTTGAAACTTGTTTTGAGGTTTTGCAGGTATCAGTTTAGCCCGTGATTTGCTAAATAAAGTAAGGGGAAAATAAAATATTGTGCTTTGTATTTTGATAATATGAGATAAAAATCACCAGCCTCAGTGATTTTTATCTCGTACTGTCACCTTGCCCATCAAGTAGTTTATATTAATGCCATAAAAGGCAAGTCAATTTTAAAGCTGGTGACTTAGGTTGTGTACCATATACCAACTTTTCCAATGAGTTAAAGTTGTAGTTTTCCTTACTCAGGTGGTCTTTTTCTCTTTTCTAGGTAGAAACAGACAAATAAAAGAGGTAAATAAGAGTTCTGGAAAAGGCCAAGTCTGCTGTTGTTTTTGTCTTCCCCTTACCTGATCTCTGTACAGCCCTTGTCACTGGAGAGCCGCACCTTCTTGCTGTTATCTCAGCTCTGCCTACCCTGTCACTCCCTTCTCCTGGTATTCCTTCTGCCTCCATGGGTCATTTTTTGACTATTTCTCGTGGATCTGCTTCTGCCTAACCTTAACTACGGTGATATTCTACTGGTATCTCACATCTGCTTCTTTGTCTTCCATTTGGCATGTTTTTCTGGGTCTTTTTGCATTTACTCCTATGGCTTCAACTACCGATGACTCCCAGTTTTATGTGCAACCAAACCCTTTCTTAGCTCATGTCCCTTGCAAAAATACAAGCTACATATAGAATAATATATTTGCAGTGCATATAATAAAAAAGATCTAATATTCAGAATATATGAAGAATTCCGGCAAATCAGTATGATATAAATAACTCAATAGTAAAGTGGACAAAAGACTAGAATGGGCATTTTGCATGAGAGGAAATTCATATGACCAAATATCATATAAAAGTAATCAGGGAAATGCAAATTAAAAGCATTCGAAGATACTAGTACACACATACTGCATTGCTTAATATTAAAAAGTTCTGAAATGCCACATGTTGGGAATGATGTGAAGCAAAAGGAATTTTCATGCTTTGGTAGTGGAAGTATAAATTGTTTCAATCTTTTGGAAACAAATTGGCATTATTTTGTAAATTTGAAGTTACAAATATCCTATTGCACAGCTGTTCTATTGCTAGCCGTAGGTCATAGAGAAATTTATATTTATACGTCCAGGAATTTCTAGCAGTGTATGTACTAGACCACATGAAAAACAACTCTGAGGTCTGTAAGTGAAAGGATAAATAAATAGTTGTGTATTCATACAAGAGAATGAAAATAAGGTAAAGCTATGTACATCAGCATATATGGAACATGAACAATAATAATTAAAGAAATAATACACTACAAAGACACACATTGTGATTCCATTTATAGAAAGTTCAAAAACAAGCAAAATTATATTATTTTGCTTAGGGGTACAAACTGAAATGATAAAAGGGAGAGATGATTGTAGAAGTTAGAGACTGAGATAAAGAAAAAGCATAGTTGTGAATACCATAAAAGTGAGAGAGTGGTTACCCGTGGTGGAGGAGGTGGGAAGGTGGAGTTGTGAGTAGAGAGGAGTGATCAGGTTTTCTAGTTAGGGTGTTTTAGTTATTGTTCAATTTCTTGACCCAGGTGATAAGTTACAGGGGTTGGCTTTGTAATAAATATTAAACTCTGTATGTAATTACTATGTTGTTTTTTATGTGTGCTTGATATATTTCATAATTATAAAAAGGGTAAATAACCTTATAATGAGTGTATTATTTTAATATACATATCTTAATGATTAATCAAACCTTGTTTATTAAAATGCTCCAAATTATACATTTAAAGTTCTAAGATGATTGATGTCACAAATATGTGGTGAAACACTTTATCTTCAAAGTAAGTGAACGCTAAAGAAAATAACTCTTGAAGATTCAAGTTTCTACTTTAACAATTTTTCAATTTTTTTCTTCTTTTGTTATTTGTTTCTTCTCTTTTAGTGTTAATCACCTAATGTGAATATGTGTGATATGATACACAAACAACATAGTTAAATCATAAAACCAGTAGCCTAATTGTTGAAGATTAAGAATATGTTTAGAATCATTTAAATAGGATTATTTGAATACCTTTAGCTAATGATTAAACACGACTGGTGAAAGTTAACTCATCCATATAACTTTTTACCCTATTTTGAAAGTGTAGTGGAGTATAAACAAAGATGGAGTATTTGCCTTTATAAAACTTATAGCCCAAAGATTTTGTAACAGACCTACTTCACTTCTTGAGGAAGTAACTCCTTTTGTAATATTTATTTAAGCAAGGTTTCTCAGGTCACTGACTGTTAAACAAACCTAGTTAAATAAGAGTAATGCATGTTAAAGATGTAAGAATTCCTTACCACACACTCTGCATTAACTTTCCTACTTTTCCAATATTTCCTTTTACTGAGAAGTTTCAGGTTCTCAGTGTAGCATGGTATAAGAATGATTATTTACATAGCATTTTTTTCTCTGCTGCAAATAGCTTTGGGGCCATAGACCCTTATCCTCTCTGTTCCCAACTTATGTAATAAAACTTATGTAATGTATGCTGTCTTCCTCATACCGTTTATAGGCAATGACGTATCTGTGTATGTAAGACTTGAGTGACAGTCAAAAGGGAACAGTATGATTTTAGTATATTGTTGGTATAATAGTCACATTTCTCAGACTGATTATGCATTAATGATGTTTGGTGGTTGCTGATACAGTATGATCACTTTAAATCACAACTTTTACAGTTGCTAGGGGCTTATATATTATTTAGCCCCTTGCGAGACCCAGATTCAGAAAATGTGGTAGCTTGGGCTAATCAGTTGGTAAATGAGTGAGAATTGAAGACTGATGTCCTATCTTACATTTCACTTTCATTTTCATTATCTCATGCTTCTATTTAAAAGTCTCAACCTCTGACTGTTTAAAAATAATTCATTTTAATTATGTTAGTATTAATACAGTCTCCTGGGAAATCCTTAGGATATTACAGATAAAGTTAAATTCCAATTTGATCACCAAGCCAATCACACAGCAGCATCTTTTTCAGAAGGGTGAGCAAATTTCACATGGTGAACTATCTATTTGGATTAGGTTTGGTTAAAAATAATAGAAAACCCAAAAATGACAGTGCCTGAAACAAAATATAAATTATTTTCAGCCTCATATTCAAGAAGTCCAGATAGTATCAGTCAAGACTATGTTCATGTTCCAAAGTATCAGGGACCCGGCTCCTTTTTCTTACTTCTCCACAGTAGGGGACTCCGATTTAAGTCCAAGATGGCAGCTGAAGCTATAGCATTATATTGCATCCTAGCTACAAGAAAAAAGGATACCTCCCTCCTGCCCTTTAAGTACGTTTACAGGCAGTTGCACATCATTTTCACTTGGATGCCATTGTGCAAAAGTTAATCACATGAACATAACTCACTACAGAGAGGCTAAACAAAAAACAACACATGTTTTTGGAGCAAGCAACTGACAAAATGAATTTGCTATTTTAGAGATTTACTAGCAAAGCAGTTCATAGGATATTTTATAATATGGAAGACTCAGTATTGGACATATTAATAAAATGGATTAAAACTATTCTCAAATATAATTTCCTCCATTAGTATTAATTAGTAGTTATTTTCCATGTATATTTAGGTGTTTGAATTATTAGTTGATATTCATACTGCAAGACAAGGAGCTTAAAGCCAGAAAAGCAAAAGCAGACATGTTATGACCAATTTAAAGGTTTGCATCTCTAGGTCAACAAAATCATCTGTAGGTTACATCAATTTAATGAAACTGGTAGTAATCTCTTCTTAACATTTCACAAAAAGCTTTAAATCAGATATTTATCGTCTTTTGCTAAAGCTTTGTATTCATAATAGCACCCCAATTAATCCCTCCAGTGTTGCTCTCCTAAAGATGCTGAATATTCTTTCTGAAACACGTTTGATGACCTTATTTCTTTGAATCCTTTTGGTGCACCAACTTCTGGTAGGAAGAGAAGGTTCAAGCTCCTTAAATAGCCTGCAAGGGCTGCCCTGAAAGGCATCACAGCCTGGGGGTTAGTTATAGGAATGAGTCCTAGGACCAGACTGCCTAAGTTTGGATTCACGTTCTACTCCTACTAGCTATCCGGCCTTACTAAATATTTATAACAATTGTGTCTATAAAAATGTTAACTTTTATTATTTTTATATGATTTTCCCCTCACTTGTTGCATTTCTGTTCTGACTACTTTGCCATTACCCAAGGTTGCCTTGCAGTTTCACCTCGTGTTCATAATTGCTTTTAAATTTAAGATTAAGTGACTTTTCCTTGAATAGCATATTTCTCTTACAAACTCCTCTGATACCTTGTCCATATCTCTGTTATTACAGTTATTACATTGTGTGACATTATGTTTATGTGTCTGTTTACCTCTGTGGGACCATAGGCAACTTGTCTTATTTATCACTGTGACCTGGTACAGTTCCTGGTACATAGTGGACACAATGAAAAAGTTTGTTGAATATGTAGGAATTTGCCACATGAAGAAAGAATTATTATTTCACGGATCACTCTTGAACTTATTCTTTATTTTTTGGTTCAATGTTGTGTGATTGAAATCTGTGTGATAAATTCTTTTTAAAATTTATTTCCAGAGAAGGTTGTTTTTCTCTCAAATTCTTAATGCTTCCTTTTATCTGACAAAGATAACTCAGCCTAGTTTCCCTTCTTGCCTTGATCATCTCCACAGATAGAGCTGAAACGAATCCTCTATTTCAGTAATTTTATCGGCTTAGGTACCTAGTACTTCAATTTCCTTAAATTAATAAATAAATTCTATTTAAATTATAAGCAATTAAAAATTTTGTGGAAAGTGAGGGGTATAAAAATGTTGACTTTTCATGGCATGAAAAAAAGAACAAAATGCACACGTAAATGAAAATGATTATATCTGATGTGAGTCTTGATATGGGTATATATATGATTTATGGACTTGATTCCAGTTATTTGTAAATAAAGATGCAACAACTGCATGAAGTTAAAGTAAGGAATCTATTAATAGTAGATCACAATGATTATGTGTTTATGGTTTCCATGTTATAAGGGAATTGTAGCTTGGAATAAAGTAGCATGGTTTTTGGCCCCCAAATGTTTTACACATACTTGTTACCTGATATATTATAACTAAGACCTGCTTTTTACAGGACACTAACAAGTGCTGGTAAAGACCTGAAAGATCATTTCCTGCAGGCTCTGGCAGTGAGAGAAGAAGACAATCGCAATGGAAAAGTGAGCGTGAGTACATGTCACCCAGCAGCCTAAAATGTATACACTGAAAGCACAATTAATATTTAAAGGATGGCCTCTAATATCTTGCCTGAAAAGTAATTCCTGAGGGATAAAATATGGCTCTTTATTATTTATATCTTATAAGAATATATGTAGAAATTTTTGAATTTCCATTTACATCTATCTGTAGAAGTAGCCAAATGAGAAAAAAAAATTAAGATTCTAAACATCTATTGCAGAGAAAATACCTATACTTGGCAGATTGGTTGTCACCTTCAACTTCGGGCTTCCTCTAGGTACAACGTTTTGTTTCCTTTCGGCCTGACTGTTACATGACCCTTGCCTGCCTGTCTGTGTGTGACTCCTGGAAGGTGGCCGCAGAGTCTACTTTACAGTTCTAGCTTGGGAGAGTGATAGAAACAATGTAGCAGAAAGACATGATTTTGAGTTATCTAAGGGGAACATGCTTTTGCTTTTTAAAATTTTGTGCTAGATCAAATATGTAAAGATTGTCAATATTATTTGGAATAAAGATTTACTGTAATACTTTCTTAATATAATATTTGTGCTAACAGTCTTCCTAAGTCTTAAAATGTTCCAAATCATATTTAATTAAATAGACAAATATCAATACTCATGCTGAAACTGTAGTAAGTGACTGACTTACAGAAAATAGTAGGAAGTAGTGTGCTGAAAAATTTAGAGCAAAAGAAAAATATGTGTATAAGATTTGTT
Organism: Lemur catta; assembly: GCF_020740605.2. Taxonomy (NCBI): domain Eukaryota; kingdom Metazoa; phylum Chordata; class Mammalia; order Primates; family Lemuridae; genus Lemur; species Lemur catta. The sequence goes on from NC_059151.1 coordinate 1,192,264, forward strand.
CTACCAATATTTTCTCAACAAAAAATTTGGCGTTTTCCTCGCTATCAGATCCATTGAAAATATCACATGTAGACAAAACTCTCAGTGTATTTCAGAGAGGGGGAAAAAAATCATACTTTGGTTAAATAATTGAATAGAATTAACCTGGACTTGGAATAGTGGAAAATTTCTTATAGGAAGCAGGCTGAGAGAGTTTTAAAAGGTGAGGATGGCAATGTGGGCTGAGAGTCGCCTTATCAATCACAACAGAAAGTCTGGAATCTCTCTGACTGTTAATAGAGCAGCTAGAGAGGCAAGAGAAGCAGAAAATGCAGTGTCACGGGAATCAGTGTTAAGGACTCTGGAAAGGAGCAAATGATCATCAGTGATCAAGCAAGATAAGAACTCAAAAAGCACTCACTGTGTTTGTCTACATGTAGTTTTTTGTTCCGTTTGGTTTTGTTTTTCAATATCTGACAAGAGCAAGTTCCATCCATAGTAAAGGTGAAAATCAGATTCAAAAAAAATGGTCCACAATTAGACAGTAGAACCAGCAAGCTCAAACAGCTTTAGAGACTATATTTTGAACCACAATAGTATACTTCCTCTCAAAGATATCTTAATCTTGTTCTGCCATTGGCATCTCCTTTGATGATGAATTATAGCAGCATCCACCCATTTACTAAGATCAGAAGCAAGTCAGACTCTTCAACTTCTCTCATCCACATTGAATGAACTACTAAGTTCTCTTAAGTATAAATCAAATCAATACACTTTTCACCATTTCAATTATTCTTTACCTTAATGCAAACCACCATTATATCTTAAATAAATTTCTATGCCAGCCTTCTAAATGATGCCCCTATGTATTTTCTTGCCCAACTTCCATTATATTTCTTGTGCACCTGCCCAAGCCTGGGATAGTTCTGGCCACTGGGACTGCAAAGTCCATGACCTTAAAAGGTTTATATTTTAGAAAATAGAAATAGAAAACAAGTAAGACAAAAGAAAAGTGGAATAATTAATTTCGGCTCTGGTTAGACAGATACTATAGAAAATATAACATTAGAAAATTAAATAGAAAGAGATAAAGCAGATAATGGTTGCTTGCTTTAGCTACTGTGTATAGAAAAATCACTTTGAGAAGGTGAAATCTGTTGGTTTTCTAATTAAATGAAGAATTTAGCTAGAGAGTTGGGAAGGAGAGATGCCCTTAAACAGATAAGAATTTGGGAGGGAGAGACATTCCAAGAAGAATTAACAGGAAATTAATAGCAATCATGCTACACATTCAGAATGGTAAGAAGACCAGAATGTCGGAAATATAGTTAGTGAAGAGACTTATAGAGACAGATGAGATCAGATAAGAAATCAACAGCCAGATCATGTAGATTTTAAGGAATTTTGTCTTTTATTTATAATTGTAACAGAAATTCACTGTATGATATCAAGCAGACAAGTGGCCTGGTCTGGTCTATGCTCTGGAAACACTGATCTCACCGCATCATGCAGGGTGGGACAGTTGGGAATAGAGGCGGGGGAAAGTTAGGGAGTTTTTGTAGTACACCAGCAAGAGATAAAACTCTTACAACAGAGTGATAGCAATCTAGATGGAGCAAAGTTACTAACTCATGCCTGTGATTTGGAGGGAGAGCAGAGAGAGCTCATTGGTGGATTGGATGTGGAATATTAAAGAAAGAGGAAATTAGGATGACTTCTTTTGGCTTGAGCAAGTGGGTGGATGGTGGTTCTATTCACTGTGGCAGGGGAACTCTTGAGGATTGCATATTCTAGGAATCAACAATGAAATAGTTGTGTTTTAGCTGTATTAATTTTGTGATGCCAATGAGATATCCAAGTAGAGAAGTTGATTGGTTATTTACATATTTTGGTTTGGATCTTAGGGGAGAAGTCTTGGCTAGAAATAAAACTTACCAGCATCTAAATGGGATGTCAAGTTACAGACTCACAAGAGTTTACTAGGCAGAGAGTATAGTTTGAAAACATGAAGTCCTATAACAGATCATTAGGCTACTTCAACTTTTAGGGATCTGGAATGTGTGGAAGAGCCAGCAAAACATGCTGAGAAGTAGCATGTAGGAGAAAAATCAGGTAAGAGCAATGTTACAAGCACAGGGAGAAGAAAAAAAAAATCCAAAAAATAATGGTTATCCTGCCAAATGCTGCTGAGAAGTCAAGCAAGGTGATCCAGTGTTAGTTTTCCATGGCTGTCATGACAAAGGGCCACAAAGTGTATGACTTACAACAAAATAAATCTATTCTCTCACACTTCTGGAGGTCAGAAGTCCAAAATGAAAATGTCAGCAGAACCGTGCTCTCCCCAAAGGATCTAGGTGAGAATCTGCTCCACAGCTTTCTTTTACCTGCTGGTGTTGCTGCCAATCCTCGATGTCCTTTGCTTTGTAGATGCGTAACTTTAATCTCTGCCTCTGATATATTTTAATATCTGTGTCTCTGTTCTCTCGTCTTATAAAGACATGAGTCGTATTGGATGAGAGCCCACCCTCATTGAATATGACCTAATCTCAACTTTGTTACTTCTACAAAGGCCCTATTTCCAAATACGGTCACATTCACAAGTACCAAGAATTAAGACCTCAATGTATCGTTTTTTGAGGGATATATCAACCCACAACAGATGATAAAAATGGTGCCATTTTTGTTGGCCAGATAAATGTCATTGGTTATTTTGGTGAGGGCTGTTTCAAAGGAGGGATGTGAGCAAATATCTCATCAAAGTGGGTTGAGGAAAGAAAAAGGTGTATTAGTGAAGATAAGGAGAAACAACTGTTTTATCCCACATTTTAAAAATTGATATATAATAATTGTACATATTTTGGGGGTACATATGATACTTTGATACTTTTGATACTGTATGCAATGTATAATGATCAAATCCGAGTAATTGGGTTATCCATCACCTCAAATATTTATTTTTTCTTTGGAGAAACAACTGGTTTTGAGGATTTTCACAGAGAAGTGCAGCATGAGACATTGAGTGGCAGTGGTGTGAGGTCTGGAGTCAAGGGAGTTTTGTTTTGCTCTGTTTTAAGATGAGTAATATTAAACCATGTTTTATGTTAATAGGAATGACCCAGTAGAGAGGAGAGTCTTGGTGGTACAGGAGAGAAAGAGCGTAATTGCTGCAGATAAGTCCTAACAAGGCAGATCTGCCAGGTAGCTTGGTGGATTTGGGTTTGGGAAGATGAGAGAGCTCGGCTTTGAGTGTATTATTTTCTCCACATTGTTGCTCCGGTAATCTTTGTTACATAACTATGATTTTTCCTCAGAAAAGGGCCTAAATTTACGTTTTATGAATATGCTAAATAGATAACATTTAATGGTAGTTTGGTGATCAATGATTTGGAAACTGGAATCTTGTCAGACTTACAGCTTACTGATTCTTAAAAAATATGTAGTCATTTATTTGGGCCTTTGAATTTGTGATATTATTACAGTGGGTAGGATATATACCATTGTATCAAGGCTTATTTTTCAAAATCTGAAAACCAGACCCTGAATGGTTTTATAGAAAACTATTTACAATAGAATACAACGTTACTTTAGATAGATCTAATTATTCATATCATAAGCTTACTTAAAAGCCATTTACTAAATAGATAGGCATTTTAAGTAGTTCTATAAAATATACAACATTCATGAGATTTCTGTCTATTTTAATTCACTGTCAGCAAAAACTACATGTGAGTTTTGTGAGGTCCATAGCTACATATGCCCAAACAGTCTGAACTCTCCAAGGGAAACAGCTATTTCCTAAGCATTAGGTTTTTCTACATAATGTGTGGATACAAAATAAATGGAGAACTTCATTTGCTCCTGTTTTTGTTTCATCTTGTTACAAGTACATACTAGAAAATTATCATATGGCTTTAGAACTGACATGGTTGACCTGCAAGGCCTAATATGACTGAGGTACTAATTCCATAGCAATTTTCTAAGGTAATTTTCTTTAAATGTCACTAGGAAATTAGAAGATTAGATTTGCTTTCCCACAGTCACTACTTTTTTTTGTTTGTTTGCTTTTTAGAGACAGGGTCTCACTTTGTTGTCTGGATGTGAGGGCAGTGGCATGATCATAGCTCACTGCAACCTCAAACTCCTGGGATCAAGTGTTCCTCCTACCTCAGCCTCCCGAGTAGCTGGAGCTACAGGCACACACCACTATACCCAGCTAATCTTTCTGTTTTTTTTTTTTTTTTTTTGTAGAAATGGGGTCTCACTATGTTGTTCAGCCTGGTCTCGAACTCCTGACCTCAAGCGATCCTCCTGCCTTGGCCTCCCAAAGTGCTAGGATTACAGGCATGAGCCACCATGCCTGGCCACAACTTTTAATTTTGTTTTTAACCTTGGTGATCCCAGGTTTCAAGTGCTATTTAGTGCAGCTGATTCTTGCTGAGTGTCCTATTTCTCCCTCTTGTCTGATTGATTTATTAGTTTCCTCCACTTAGGCCTTGAGTTCCCTCTGCTATAGCGTCTGGAGTTCTGGAAAACAGCACTTCTCTCTGTCCCCCATCCCCATGGGCCCTCCACCCTGTACTTTCAGTGTTCAGTTATAGTACTATTTCCTTATTATATACATTCATGTCACTCCCACAGACACACGGCTTTGACATGTAATCTCAGGGCTGTTCCCTGGGAGAGAATAAGGTTTTAGGAAAATTAAAACTTCATATAACTTCTACTCAAAAAATAAAAATTCTTGAAAATTATACTTCCACTAAAGCTTTTGGTGGTTCATTGGTCAGATATTGTTGGCATAGTTTTTGTTTAGCTAAATCCTGTTTTTTAAAAAGCTTGTATTAAGGCAGAGGTAATCTGATTTAATTCAAGAATCAACATAGTTTCATGAATGCCTTCCAATTTCACATATGTGTATGTGCATAATATATGTACCTACATGTGCATGTGAATATACAAGCACGTATATAAACACACATATTCCTTTCCTTACATCTTTCCAAAATACTCTTTTTTAAAATTACTATCGTGTTCCATCATTTAGTTTAGACAAAACATCGAACTTTATGTGCAATTTATATATAAAAATATTTAAAAGGATTTTTATTAATTATGTAGTGCTTCATATGAGAATTTCTCCTAGTAATATAGCTATTTAGTTTTATTTTAAATGTGAACCATTCATGTGTGAACCGCTTCCACCTCATACCTCATGTATTTCAGATTTAAAACTTCTTAAAAGATGAAAATGAATAACTTACCATTTCCTTCTCATTTGTAAGCAGATTTATTGTTTCCTGAGTAAATGTAGTTTTCTGATTGCTCATGCTATGAAGCTTTTAACACTGCCACCACAGCGAGGTGGTTATAAACCGCGTGCTTCTGACAAGTGCTCAGCAAAGCATATTAAACAGGTCTGGCTTTGAACATCCAGAAGTTCGCATCTGAGACAAACGACAGTGATTCAAGCAGATGTAAAAAATTCACAGAAAATTGAACTCATTGTGTGCATGTGAGATATTAGAAAATGCATTTTTCAGAAAAAGTAGTGAAAAAGTTATAGGAATTAAATATTTAAATGAGACTGAGACTAAGGGGATATTTTTCCCCTTAATTTCCAGCAATGTTGCAGTAGGAACAGTAGAATTACAGAGGAAGCTTGAGTGAAGACGTGCATCTTGAGAGCACTTCATGTGTGTGGTAGAGATCAAGGAACATCTCTGAAGTCAAGATGTGATAATTTGTATGAAGACGTGACTAGACAGAAATTACAGTAAAGATGTAAAATGGGTTATTCTGAGATAATAATTTCCAATTTCTTTCTAGACAACTCTGAGGTATTTACATAGTAGATCAATCTGTTTTCTCTCTACCTTGGTGTCTATGACTTAATTAATTATCTTACAGTTTTTACTACTTTCTTCTGACTTCTGAACTCAATCTCTTTCTTAGGCTGATCATCTTATATCTCCAGTTGACTTGTATCTCTCCTATTATGTACACTTTTCCCTTAGTGAATCATCCAAACCTATAAACTCACTGACTGTATGTGTCTTGATACCAAAACAGAGATTTAAGTATTTTCTGTTCATCTGTTATTTAACTTTTTTTCAATTTGTCATTAAACAAATAAGGATAGCTGACTATATACCAGGCATTGTACTAGCTCCTTGGTATGTACAATGAGTAGTAAGTGCCTATGGAGAGTTGCTTGGGAAAGAAGTGAGTCATCAAGCATAGAAGTGAAAGCAACATTGCAGCTGTGACAGGTGCTATGAAGGAAAAACACAAAAAGCTCTGATTGTGTGTAAGTGGGTAGGAGGATGATGTGATCAGATTTTCAGACAGAAAACATCAGTATGCCTTTAGTATAGGGAATAAATTGGAGAGAGGCTAAAGCAGATGCCAGAAGATAAATTGCAAAAACGGATAAGCAAAGATGAGATGATAGTTTGGATCGGGAAGATTATAGAGAAGATGAAGAGAGGAAAACTGATTTGAGAGCTATTCAGAAGGTAAACTTGGCAGGATGTAGTGACAGGAAATGGTTAAGGAGGGTGTTGGAGGCAGAGAGAGTGGTCTTCACAGCTGGATAGCTGGCGTTCCACTCTCTGAGATACTGTGCACTGGGAGATCAGGAGTGGAGCGCAGAGATCACGTGTCTGAGTCTTGACATAATTGAGTTTGAGTTGTCTTTGGCAAAAGAACATGTTCAGATGTTAAGTAGGTAGCTGGAGAAAAAGATCTCCTGAACTCTCCTTCAGTGTTTATAGTAGTAACATTCACTGGGTGTCGGGCAGGTGGGTTTGGGGAGGAGGGGATGGGTATACTCACACCTAACTGTCTGGGGGATGGGCACACTTGTAGTTCTGACTCTGACAGGGCAAAGTCAATATATGTAACCTCAACATTTGTACCCCCATAATATTCTGGGGTAAAAAGAGATAGATTTGAATGATAATTTAGGTTATAGGTGTATTTAGATTGTGTCTTGTTTGTTAATGTATTCCCTACTTCGAAGGATGTCTAGATGCTCAGCATTTTTTAAAAGCAAAAAGTAGGAGGAAAGAAAAGGGAACATGACAGAGAGGCAGAGAGGGAGAGAAAGAGAGACCATGGGGGAGAGAGAGAAAGTAGGGACAGCAAGGAGAAATGGAGAGGGGAGGAACGAAGGGGAGGAGGAAGGCCAATGATTCCAGGGGTTAGAGCTTAGACATCAGAAAATATGTAAAACTGGATTGTAAGACAGATTTTAGAAAACCTGCTGAGATGTAAGAATTTCAAAAGTTTCTGAATTCACAAATCAGGGAGACTTTGTGTTCTTTTCCATAAAATCAAAGCAGTTGATGATGATGGCTCAGCTTCTGGCTGCAGGGGGAAAGCTGAGTGTTGCAAGGGCACCACTTCAGAACGAGAAGGATTGCTTTGAGGATTTGCATTGTAACTTAAGTTGTGCACAGAGAACGGGGAAATGTGTCACTGTAAAGGTGAAATACCTGCTTTTTATTACTTAATGCTGTGGGAATAGAAATTTAATCATGGTCATGAATCTTTCATAGCGGGGCCAGCTTGGAAATTACACTGAACTAGGAGCCAATGCGAAGGTTACACGAAGTAGTTTTGCTTATTTTTATTTTAGATTAGAATGGAATATAGTGGAGACATTTACAAAGTGTTTCCTAGCTAAAATTTATTTTTAATTCTACTACATTGTAATTATATATATAATTGTAATGTGGATATATTCACATTAAAGATATGTGCTGTCTTAATCTTTATACCATTTGCAAGTGTTGTCAAACCTAAATAATTAGGAAAGAGATTGTTCAATTTATGAGCTTCTTGTGTCTTCTGTCTCACCATCTCCTTTTTGGACCATGTGTCTCTTGTTTTCAACAACATTATAAAGTGCGTTTATGAAAGAAAACCTTGCAAAATACAAATGATTAATGAAAGCTTGCATATTTTCATTCATTTTACTTAGTAGTCCTATACTTGGCAATATGCGTGACTGATAACTGATTCCAATAGTACCAGAAGGCGAGGTCCAAATTATACTTTTTTTTTTAAATTTCAGAATTACGAGGCTACAAACGTTTAGGTTACATATATTGCCTTTGCACCGTCCGACGCAGACCTACAAATGTGCCCATCCCCCAGACAGTGCACACTGTACCCATTAGGTGTGAATATACCCATCCCTTCTTCCCCCATCCTACCTGCCTGACACCCTATGAATATTCCTTCCATATGTGCACATAAGTGTTGATCAGTTATTACCAATTTGATGGTGAGTACATGTGGTGCTTGTTTTTCCATTCTTGTGATACTTCACTCAGTAGAATGGGCTCCAGCTCCATCCAGGATAATACAAAAGGTGTTAGTTCACCATTGCTTTTTGTGGCTGAGTAGTACTCCATGGTACACATATATCATATTTTATTATTCTACTCATGTATTGACCAGCACTTGGGTTGTTTCCACATCTTTGCAATTGTGAATTGTGTTGCTGTAAACATTTGAGTGCAGATGTCTTTTTTATAGAATGTCTTTTTTTCCTTTGGGTAGATATCCAGTAATGGAATTGCTGAATCAAATGGTAGATCTACTTTGAGTTCTTTGAGGTATCTCCATATTACTTTCCATAGAGGTTGTACTAGTTTTCAGTCCTACCTATCTCTCTGCATCCTTGCCAACATTTGTTGTTTTGGGACTTTTTGATAAAAGCCATTCTCACTGGAGATAAGTGATATCTCATTTTATACTTTAGATAGGAGGATTTGTTAACACATGGAATATACCTCACTTGGATTTCTTCTCTCAATTTATTGAAGTTAAATCAAGGGAAGCTGATGCAGCTCATACCTTGAAGAAGCAACTGGCAGAAAGCACTGCTTATGGAAAAGTTTCCTTTACAAGTTAGAAAAACATTTTGGCTTCATTTTATGTATATACTCCACTCCGGTCTATTGCTACTGTTTTCCGAGTTACTCACTGGTTTGATGAATGGCAGCTACAAGCAGTGCAGTTTATTGCAATGTACAGATGTTGATATTTTCCATGATTTTCTTGGAGTAAATGGAAGGCATTCATTTTGGAAAAAAAAACCTCAATTTAGATGTAATAAAAGAATTTAGATCTTCACTTTTTAAAGATCTATACAACTCTTACATTTTTATTCTTACATTTTAAAGAAAGTTTGTTTAAAAAACTAGTCTTCTTTGGCATTGACATAAAGCAGATGTTACCAATGGGATGAAGCCAGGAGGTTTAATGAGTAATAACAGAGAGTTAGGAACAGAATAATCATGTTGAGGGTCAGAAATGGGTTAGAATCCTTCTGTAAAACTGGGTAGCACTTGTAGTGTGTGTGTGTGTGTGTGTGCATGCAGAGAGAGGGAGGGAAAGAGGATGACTAAAAGGAGATGAAAAGGAGGAAATGTTAGATAAAAATGTTTCATGATAAAATCCAATTCTACAAATGACTTGGGATGACTGAGTTCACATAGTATGTGACACTGTTAAATCAGGGCTTATAACTCATTGTAAAGGAGTGTGTGGATGGATTCCTTGGAAGACTTTCCAAGGCTTTAGTATACATATATTTGCTATTTGAGCCCCTTCCTATGCCCACAAATGTAAGATTAAAAAAAAATAAGTTTACATTATTTTAAATAGTGTGACTTTGTAAATAAATAGGACTCTTGCCTTGCGTGTAATTATTCACACTAGCAAAACTTTACAGTTAAATCTGAATAATATTCACAATTATTAGAGAAATTTTTCTCTGTGATATTATTTAGCTATGTTAAGGAAATGTTTATAACTATGTCAGGCTGTTCATGAAAAGATTTCCAAGGTCAGGAAACTATGTAGTGAGAGAAGGAAGCTATTTGTGGGGAGAGTATCCTTTTAGAAATGTTTCAAAGTTTGGTTTATAGTGTTTTTTAATTGAAGTGTAAGGATTACTTAGACATTTTTCTTGATGTTGGATTATATCATTCAACAATTTCTTTAATATCGTATAATTTTAAGCAATCCAGAGTAATAAGTGCTAATGTCATTTTCACTTTGTTTCTTTTTTGTAAAGGGCCAAAGTAATAATGGGATATATAATTATTTTTTCATGGCACATTTAATGTTTACAACTTCTCCTGTTTTTTGTTTATAAGACATTTATGGAACTTTTTATAAAAGCTAATTTTTTTTCCTAAGTGAAGTAACTCAGGATCTAATAGCTATTTTAGTGTAACAGTATGTTTTGGTAGCTTTCCAGGGTTACCTAGCCTATCTGTATATTTGCTTGTTTATATGCTACATTCTATAAGTTCTTATGCTCACACACCTATGCCTGCTAATAGATTTTTGTCTGGTAAAATAATAATTTTGCTTGAATAGTCTATAAATGACCCTCCAAGTGATAGACTGAGAAGAATCCAAAAGTTCTCAACAGTGTTTGAACAAACCACATGCACTTTAGTAGTTCTGTCCTTCTCCAAAATTATATCTGGGCCCCATTTTACTCATGGGAAGGTTCTTAAGACTTAAAAAAAGGCTAAATAAAAAAGGCTCACCAGTGACTATAGATTTTCAGACAATTTGCGTACTTAATCTTTATAAATTAGTTTTAAGTAATTTATTAATTAAAGGGATTCCAGTTCCTATTTGTATCTCTTCTCTCCGATCACATTAACAACTTCTTTAATTTAATAGACACTCCATAAATGACACAGTGAGGAGTGGAGGGAAGTGGGAGTCTGCCCTTTGTTCATGGAAAACATCGCACTGATTCTGCTGGAGTGAGTATCATGAACTCACTGGACACCCAGCCTGGACGTAGTGCTCAAGTGGTGTGAAAAGATTCACATTTAATGCAAAGAGAGCAAATTCAACAAAATGTTATGACAATTTAGTGCCTCTAGAGAAATTGCTACTTCTTGTTTTGCCTTTTGTTCTGCCTTGTGTCTTTCCTGTGAGTCCATCACATTCGTCCTCAGGTTAGTAACGCACACTTACACCTTCTCTCTTTTACGACTTTAACTTTCTTAAACTCAGTTTCTTAGCCCAGCACCTTAAAAATAATAATACAGAATGTATGCTGGTTTATTTAATCAATATAATTTAAGGAATATTTATTTTAAGTTTCAATCAGAATTGACCTAAAAAGTTCTCTAAGACCTTATGTTTGATACCATGAAATGGACAGAGCCCCTTTGTACCTACAAACCTGTCGCTCAGGTTCCATGCTGATAAAGCTTTTTATACCCAGACTGCCATCTCAGGTCTTGTTGTTAGCCCAGAAACTTACTGGTGGGAGGCTTCATCAGTCAGGGTTAAATTGCTCGAGGTGGCCTATAACCATTGCATTATTATCAGTTGTGGGATGAACCGGTCTCACCGTTTGCAGTTTCACGAAGTTGTTCTATCAGCTCTCCAGAAGTAAATGTAAACAAATGGGCTCCAAACTCTTTTAGAGCACACTGTGAATCTTTGAAACTTAATGGCCAAATGGTAAACCACAGGACCACGTGACTCGATCCCTTGAGACAGCCGTGTTATTCCTGTCAGACTTTTCCTCCCTCATTCATCAGCTGGGACCTTTCATCTCCTTTTAGAGTCGTGGCCTTTCAAGTAGGGGTGAAATTACACCTGTCAGTAGGAACTGTTCCCAGTGCTCCCCATCATTCTATCATTTCACAGAAGAAATTAAAAGGAAGCACGGCCCATTCCACATTCAGTCCGCAACACCTGTCTTCTTCCTACAGTTCTGTGGAATACCTTCCAGTGACGCACTTGTTGAGAGAATTTCTTAAAAATATTCACTAAACCAGGGAACGTATGGGAATGTTGGCAAATTAGCTTCCACGTGAGCTATACATTATATTCAATACCTGCGTTAGACTTATTTGACAGAAGGATTTAACCGTATATATGATCTACAGCAGCAATCAGAATGTGCCCTGCAGCCCACTTGTTCTGTTTGTTTTTCCTGCCTTACGCTCTGATGGCTCTGTGGTTGCCCGTAACCACAGGGCAGGTGCACCTGCGCAGCCAGCATTTTATTTACACAGAGAACAAAGTTAATGTTTCTCAAATCTGGGCCACACCTGGGTAGGGACATGAGTAGGAAGCAGGGTTCAAATCAGAATGGCAACCTGCTTTTAGCCTGATATTTAACCCCTTCTGAGCAAACTCTCCTGAGTTCTCTTGGAAGTTTTGAGGACATGGTCTCTTCACTCCCCGTTAACCGAAGGATGAAAGGAGAGCTGGCAGACTGGACACATGGCCTGTAGGCCCTGCTGCTCACCGTGGTAGAAATGAGAATAACGGAACTGTGTTGTTACCGCCCACACTGTACGCTGTCCCAGGCAGAGAATTCTTTAAATGCAAATGTGTTTGGCTTGATAGATCTGCGTGTGAGGGCAAATGTTCTGATCTGTGTCCTGACACTGAACTAGAGGAGTGAATGCATGTTGTGTGAACTCCACAAATCTCCAGTCACAGTCGTGCTCTAAAGCTTTGTTATTTTGCTGTTTTGATCCCTTAAAGAAAAGTATGTGCCAGTTGTTTGTAGATTAGCGATGCAATGAAGACTACATGAAATCAATTAACCATCCACAATTATTAGCAAAACATCATGTTTTCTATTTCCAGGACTTAAAGGAAATACACAATTTCTCTATTTCTATATCCTGTTTCTTATCCTCTATATTCTCTTTGATTCTTCCTCTTAAGGAGAAAAATAGCACAGTGAACTGAAAAACAGAGCCTAAAACTTAATGAGAAAGATGGATTGTCTCAATTTGTTACTAAAGAGTTTATCTCAAAAGCACAATGCTTATTTAACTCTCTGGAAATGATTGTATGTTCTGTCCTTAGTGCTTGACGAGAAACAACCTACAGTATCTATTTCAAGCCTAATCAACTAGTATACTTATTTATAGAAACACCCCCATCCATATATAGGGCTGGGGATGAACTATTATTTAATACTGTGTTTTGTGAAATCTCTTTGTCTATAAGTGATTTGAGAAATTGAAATATCCCTATGCATGTACTCAGATTATTCTTATATTAAGTAATTTTCTGTGGTTTAAAGTGTGCCAGTAATACTTCCACTTGCTTATCTGTTTTATTCAACTTCAAAATATGAGAAGCATCAAACTAGAAGAATCAAGTACACCAGTGAGAAGGGAAAGACAGACAGCTTAGGAGAGAAAGGAAAAGAAACAATAGCGTGCTGGACACGTCATGAAACTCTCTCATGTGCGTCGGCACCTTTGATTCCACACGACCCTACGTGAGGTGTGTCCTTTATTTCACTGGTGGGTAAGCGAGGCACAAGGAGCTGTGCACCTTCCCCAAGTTGGTCAGTGGCAGAATTGGGATGTTAACTCATTATATTTTATCTTGATTCATGGTGAATCTTTTCAGGGATGACATAAGCCATCTATACCAGTTTAAATATTTTCTAGTGTATTCTGTTGGAGCAAGAAGCAGAGAATTCATTTTAGAAGAGTCCACAGAAGTGATAAAACATACATAGCTTTGACACAAAGTTATTGGTATCACATCTTTTGTGGAACCTCTTATTTTTTAATGAGAATTAATGCCTCATTTTACTTTTTGTCATTGTTGCCTGAGTCATTTAACTCTAAAACTGATGTAGCACCTGTATTAGCTTAAACAAATTTAAATAACTCATTTAAATAATTCATTATAGGCCGGGCGCGTGGCTCACACCTGTAATCCTAGCCCTCTGGGAGGCCGAGGCGGGTGGATCACTCAAGGTCAGGAGTTCGAGACCAGCCTGAGCGTGACCCCGTCTCTACTAAAAATAGAAATAAAAATTATCTGGACAACTAAAAATATATATATAAAAAATTAGCTGGGCATGGTGGTGCATGCCTGTAGTCCCAGCTACTCGGAAGGCTGAGGCAGGAGGATCGCTTAAGCCCAGGAGTCTGAGGTTGCTGTGAGCTAGGCTGATGCCACGGCACTCACTCTAGCCCGGGCAACAAAGTGAGACTCTGTCTCCAAAAAAAAAAAAAAAAAAAAATTCATTATAAGCAAAAATTACATTCTTTCATTCTTTCTGCAGCACTAAGTCACACACATAATGCCAGTCAAGACAAACAGCAGCACTTGTCCCTCCCCATCCCCATCTCCCGCACCAGCATTTCAGCTGGCTTTTGTGTTTTACTGACACTCATGCATTCCACAGAGCAGTGCTTTACAACATGCAGCCTGTCACTTGCATCAGAATCACCTGTGTTGATTTTGTGGCAAGCTGACCACTGAATTAGGTCATCTGGAATTGGGCTTAGACTCATTAAAGTTTGGGACCCGCTGCTTTTTAGTTCAGCATCCTTTCCCTTTGTACTTTGAGACGGCACTGCTCCACAACTGGCCGCCTTTCACAGCCCCTCTGTACCTGCAGAGACTGATGCTTGCACAAAACACTGTTGGCTGAGACAAAAATGATGGAGAAAACATACATCTCTCTTCAGTTTATAGCTCTGATCACCCTGAGCTTTGTTCTTCCCTGTACCTTCGTCACAGGAAAGCAGGCAGGGCCTGTGTTTGGTTCATTCTCTGCAGCTTATCTTATGTATTATGAGTGTTTTCCAATTAGCATGGAGTCGGGTTTGATTCTTTGAAACTGTAGTTTGTAAGCACCTGCTTCGTCTGTTAAGTGCACTTGTAATTTTATACTGCATTTTTCCTGTCTGTGTACATAACACATCATCCATTTTCAAGTTAAATTTACTCCAACAGAATGTTGGTATCAGTTTTCACTGAAATTATGCTGTTGTTTTTATCTTAATGGGAAAGGTTTTGATTAAAAGTAACTGCTACTTAGAATATTTTAAGTCTTTAAGGAATAATTCAAAACAAATAGAAAATGTATTCCTGAGAGAAAGTATCCTAAGAGGTGTGTCTGTGTGACTAATAATGACCTGGTCCCATAGCTCTGTATTTAATAGAGATGACAGGCAGTTCATGCCACTGGTGAGGCACGCACTTTAAATTAAGGCGCTTCTGTTGAAAAGAAGACCTTGATCTAACAGGCCTCCCAGAGGCTGTAATTAGAGACAATGGCTCTGATTTGATGTGGGTAACAGAGAAGAACCAAGACCGGGTGCTGGGCTGGAGGAGCATGTGTCGTGGGTGCACCCGGCAGCCTGGCTGTCTACTGAAAGGTTGGGAGGCAAACTTAATGTAGTTTGCTTGACAGAGAAATTAGAGGACTTGGGACAATGCTTTTTCTTTTCTTTTCTCTTGTTTTTTTAACTTGAAAGATTAAATGGTGACAATTGGCGGCAATGTGTTGCTTTCTGAATGTGGTTACAAATCTTGAATTTCAATGAGTTAGTCCCATTTATTAAACAGTTTGTGAAAACAGTGCTTACATATGTTGTTAAAATGCTGTTTGAGATTGCCGCGTTTTGCAGTGGTATCTGGTCAGAAGACAAAAACATGATTTTAATGTTAACATGCAAGAGACACCTTTGGTTGCATTTGTACCCAACATTATAAATCAGTACATTTAATCATAGCTACAGGTTTCCTATTAATTCATTGATATGGTTAAATGTTTATCAGCTAATCTTATTTTCCCTATTATATTGCAGATTTAATATAATCTCAGTGGTAAAGAGTTTTAAAACTTCATTTAAACTTAAATAATATACTTTATTTGAAAATCTCTATATTTTTATTGCATTTATTCTCTCTTGCCCTTTATGCAGCCAATAAATTTTGACTAATACTGAGAACTGAAGCTGCTAATATTTACTAATCTGAGCAAATTAGTTTACTAGGCTGGAGGAACTCTGATTTGAGCTTAGGGAACTGCAAACAATCAGAGTGCAGAATTTAGAAATCACTAGCTATCGATTGGTCAAACATTGTTCATTGGCTAGGTAAACAGTGATATGAAAGCAGACTTGTACAAGTGTAAAGTAAATAACAATGTACTTACTTTTACTAATATTTCTGTCTACAACAAAGTATTATGGGTTACTGGAAGTCAAACTTATTTACAAAGTAAAGCTTTAAGAATATTTTAATACCTAACTGCAATTATGTGATACCACTGATTCACTCTGAGGGAGGTATGCATCTTGATACTTCTAGTGAGATAGTTTAGAAGTAATTTACTTCTTCCCTATTTCTCTTAGCAACCTCTGCAAGACCTGTAGGGAAAATGAAGACATTTCTATTGTACGAAGCCATATTATTGCTTGCAGGCCTACAGTTGAGTGGGCTTCTGGCCCTTAGTAGCTCCTTTACAGGATAGTACCTTGGGATCACCCTCAACACCATTTCTTCAGCTGTTAGGGAGTTGGTAATTAGCATTAGTTATCCACTGCTTAGTTACAAACCCTCTCCAAGAAAGGGGAGCTGTTTCCTCTCACTGGTCAATACAACCTCAGATGTCTAAGAATTAATTTCACCTAAAATGTTAACAAATATTGCATTGTATTGTATCATATCCTATTGCCAAGTAAGTTTTTGCTTGTGTGTTTTCCCAACTAAACTGTAAAATTTCACGTGTGCATTTATGGTGCTTAGTATAAGGACTGAAACCAGACCAAAGTGGGCTCTTCTTTGCCCCAAAACATACAAAAAGTTCAGTCTGAAGCTAAACTTATTGGCTGTGTATGCTAATACTACATAAAATAAGAGAGCTTCAAAAAACTATACAGTTTTATGTGTAAATTTTTGTATATATATATATATGTATACTTTTAATACATAAATGGAATTTCATACATACATGCATTTATGTTACATGTATACATAAATATATTAAATACCTAATATCCCCAAGTTGAAAGGACCACAGAGATCATCTAGTCCCAATTTTATTTTACAAATGAAAAACCACAAGCTGAGTGAAGAAAATGACGTTCCCAGGGTCCCCGTGCAAGTTGACAGCTAAGACGAGGCAGCCAGGACTTCTGACGCCCAGGCAGGGCTCATCCCACTGACCACATGCTCCCCTGGGGCCCTAGGAGTGTAGGTTAGGTCAGCACTCAGGACACTTCTCAGAGCTGTGGGAGGCACTGATAGTCTTAGCATGCTAGCCAGGTCAAAGATGTAAATACGTCACTGAACAGTGCATACAGTTCTAAGGATATGAGCAGAATACAGGACATGCTTATAAAGCTATAGTCAGATATGTGTGTATATATATCTATACATTTTATATATAATTACTTGTTTTAAGAGTTATGAACACTAAACTTTTAATAAATTAACAATACTGGCGAAGGTGCCGAGATGCATTGCTAATGGAAGCAAACCTGGGCGCGACATGTTTAGGAAGTCGTCTATCTCTGCACAACCTGAAATGCACACAGCCCTTGACTCAGTGATTCCCACCCTTGAAACTGTCTGTAGAATAGAATTTGAGAGAGATATGGATGAGGATATTAAACCACTACTTATAGCATCAAAAAGGTAAAGAAAATAAAGAAAAGCTAGGTGGTCCATCATTATTGGAGTGGTAATTTTAAATGTAATGGAATTCTGAGTATCAGTTAGGCCTTGGAGAGACGCCACAGGAGGTGAAGTGCTGCCTGGAAGGGTTTGGGAGCGTCTCTATTTTAGTGGCCAGGCTGTGTCTATGAAACACGTCGTCTGCACCTGCGCTTGCTCAGAATCGTGGTAGATATCTTCGTTAACTGAAAAAGAATCTCATTCTTTCCTCTTTCAGAGTCTGACTTTCCTTGGGCCCATTACCAGCCCCCGCTTCCTGTCTGTGAGGTGCCTGTGTGCCCTGCCGTCAGCTTAACTTTCTGTTCTTCTGCAGAGCGCGGATGAATGACTTGCCGTGAACTTACTTCATGCTCAGCCTGGTTCATGGTTCCCCCTGGTCCACTGCCCCATGATCATTTCAGATGGCTCAGGAGTCTGAACGGGAATGTTTTCTAATCCTATCATTGATACTTTAGTAAAAGTACTTCAAACATCCATTACAAGTGGCAGACTGCCTTTTCGTTACGACAGGGGGTCCACTTGGCGTCTGTGGCGAACGTATCTTGCTCTTGATCTGTAAACCTCTGTCTTGCTCTTGCTGTATAGTCGTATCTCCCTCTCCTCAGTAAACCTTGTTTCGTGCTTACCTTGAAAAAAAAAAAGAGCGGCAGACATAAATTCCCACCTAATGATAAAGTCATCCCCTGCATAAAAGTGCCCATATTGATAATTGATACTACAGCAATGAATCAGTTCAATCAGGGAAGGGCACAGAGGGAAGGACTGAGGGATAACAGGTCTACCTTTAAAACCACGGTGAACATGTAGGGTGAGCACCTTGATATGCCCTTTGCTTGTGGGACCAGAACTTTTAAGAGAAGAAGGAGTCACTAGAAAGTGTTTGGCTGCATCTCTTGGCCCGCATGAGTCTAGTCAGTAACTGCAATTTAACAATCTGCTCAAAGCAGTTAATTATAAACACGTAGGCTCACTTTTTCTTACTTTCTAAAGAGAACACGTAGCCACTAACCCAAAGAAATTACAGAAACAAAAGAAAATAATACTCAAAATTGGAGGAATAAAAGGAAGATTTGTGATTTATGGTAGGTTGCGTATTGCATAGGAGTCCTCAAAGGTGATAAATTAGGATGCAGGGTGAAGAAACTCTGCTAATGTATGAAGTTTCTCATGGTCATGGCTGAAATTCAAGTCTGGAAGGAATAAGCTTACTCTTTGAGGTGTTTGGATAAAAAAATAAAAGGTAGAGCAAGATATACTTCTTGGAATTAAGAGGTAAGAGGTACAGCATAAAGACAAGCTTCTTTAATTAAAAAATTGTTAATCTGTAACATGTAAAAATTTTATCTCATGAACATGTAAATAAAGAGAGTAAACAGTTTTTCTCAAACAATGAATAGTTCTGAAGGACAAGCTAGCAAATAAGTAATTTGATAATAATTCAATAGAATCCTTTCAAGTTGATGGTCAGGAATTCCTATATTCAAAAGTGTGTCATGGATCCAAAACAGTTGACAGCCTCTGCTGTGTCAGGAAAAAAATGAAGGGATATATAAAAACAATGTAGAAATAATATGATACGAAGTAAACATCAATTAATTTTTAGAAAAAAATAGAAACAAATGAAAATTATATGAAATTTATGTAACAGTAATTGAGGTAGAGGAAAAGGTGTTCTCTCTGAAGGATCTTTCAGCCTAGTTAGCCACATGAACTCTGATGATTTCCATAATTTTTATAACTTCTAAACTAAAAAATGCACTAAATTAATTCTTTCTCAATCCAATAGAGGATAAAGTATCCACAGCATAGTGGCTTTTTGCTTAGTGTAATAAGAATAGGATATACTATATTGTAAATAAAATGAACTGTTAATTATGAGGGCTCAAAAGAAATGCATTCCAATACTAGAAATGCAATAAAAATTTTATGTAAAGCACACGTGAACACCATGCTAAAAATTATCCATTAAAAATAGGGTAAGTTCATGTATGTAATACGTATTACATGGTCTGTGCCTATCCGTCAGTTTTTGAAATTATTCAGAAATCAAGGACAATTTTAAGTAGTTGAATATTTCATTTTATTCGATGGTCATCGTTATATCTGAACATGTGAAAATACAAACAAGATATAAAAGGGTTGCGTCCATAGTGTTAAAACTCAGACAAAAACAGTTTACTCCCAAAGTAACTATTTGGGAAAGATGACCACTTTTGAATTTGAACTTTATTCTGATATGTCAGGAATGAATCATGTGTCAAAACTCATTGAATCAAAGTGCCACCAGGTGGCAGTGGCCTGCTCGAGGTGCAGTCAGAGGGCACTGAGGGACCTTCCTTTTGGAGTTGACATTCTATTTCCTTCGTATGGTTTCTGATAATTAAACTTCCTGCTTACAGCACATGGAATGTTCTGAATACATTTAATGCTGGAAAACATTTAATGACTCATTTTCATGATCTTTATTACTCTCTTCACTACTAAAAGGAAGAAAGAAGAAAACCAATAAGGAAAGAAAACATGTATTTACTATATATGTGTGCCAGTCACCTGACTAGATGCCTTCTATATATTATGTATCTAGAATATAGTTAAATATTGAGTAGATGTTCAGTACTCTTGAAGGACTGAATACAGTGGTTTAGCTTCTGTCATCTCCAAACAATGTAGTCAATAACAAGGTGTTAACTAAACACCTGTTAAAACTCTTAGTCTCTGTCACCTATCACTGGCTGTGACAATTGATTTGTCTATTTCAAATACTTTCCATACATGTATTTTATGTTTAGGCCTATATTACATTGTGTTTAATATGATGATTATGTATTATTTCTTACATCATTATAATGGGCTAAGCTGGCTGGAATTGAGGGAATTTGTCACAGTGCTGTTTGTTATTTTCCACTGTGAAAATGACTAAATTATCTTTAAAATTATTATTTTTCAATTTCCATAGAAGCATATTGATGTATTAATGAAAATATCATCAATAATCAGAAGCATCAAGAGAATAAGATGATACAGAATTGTGGATACATTTTTTAAATATGTGATATGAAAAAGAAGGCATTGTTTTATCATTGTTCTTGTTGTTAGATTGAAAGGTAAGTATGTTCATGGGTTACATGTATGGAAAATGAATTTTAAAAATCCACC
Organism: Lemur catta; assembly: GCF_020740605.2. NCBI lineage: Eukaryota > Metazoa > Chordata > Mammalia > Primates > Lemuridae > Lemur > Lemur catta. The sequence continues at coordinate 1,212,907 of NC_059151.1, forward strand.
CGTCGGCACACGTTTGACGCAGCAGTTGCATGTAGAGCACAGTCATCGAGGCTGTGCGGGGAATTTACAAACACAAGACTTTGGGATTGCGTGTGTGTCACCACCCGTGCTTGGTGGCACCAGGAATACAACGTGTAACTGTGTTTATGGGAGGAAAATCGGTGAATGACTCCAGAGAATAACGAAAAGAACAATTTGCTGAAAAGGGGCTGACCACGGAGGTGCCAGGGTTGGCACAGTGATGAAGGAGATATTGCTTTGCTTTTGGGGACAGCAGGCAGAGATTTCTGTAAAGGCTTTGCAATTGAGAGCCACAGTGATTTTCTCCAAATATGGCCATATGACAGTTTGGTATTAATTTAACACATCTTTCATTTGTATTTTGGATTCTCTGTTCTCTAATTGGGTGAACTTAAACTATGTTACTGTTGCTTTAGGCTGAGGGCTTAATTCCTGATGCCATGCTGATGAGTTCAGTTCAGTCTTCTTATTCCTGTCATCGTTCTCATCACCCAGTTCAATTAGTTCTCTGAGGTCATCTTTAATCAACTTTACACCGACTGAGTGACAATTTCTCCTGTCTCTTTTGTCTATTGAAATCTGTTCCCTATGGAAAGTCAGTGGGGCCCACTCTGGAATGAAGCAGATCTGGGTTTACATTTTGGCCTAGTCGCTTTCTAGCTGTGAGATTTTGGCTATTTAACCTCTCTAAACCTGATCTATAGAGTAGGAGAAATAATGTCTGCCTTTTGCAGTTGGTTTATTAATATAATGAAAACTATATAACAGAAGTGTGTGGAGTGCCTAGCAGACAGTGATTATTTCATCCGTTGAAGCTGCTGTTTTTGTGACTGCTACTTGCAGGTCTTGTACTCTCTTAACAGCTCTGTCTTTTTTTATCACCAAGGGAGTAACTTTAGCAAAGTCACTGACACCCTTTATTAATAATCCTTAATGGGTATTCCAGTAGAGTGTTTCTCTCCTTCAGTTATTGCCTTAAATATATAGTATATTATGAAAAAAAAGAATATTCTAGGATTCAGTTACAGGTGAGGGTCTCCACTCAATTTTCTTTAAGATGATTTGAATGTTGCCACTTGAAGGTAACTTTTTTACTTTTTCCCGATGGGTAGCTTGGATTACTGAACACCTTTACATAAGCAATTATAGTATGAAATTTTATGAATGATTAAATATCAGGGGCATTAAAAATTGTTTTGGGGTACACCAAGTAAAAAGTTCAACTCATAGTTAAAAACAAACTTATTATCTCCCTCAAATATTTTCTTACCTAAAATAAACATTTTGCTATGTTTCACTGTTTCTTATATGACAGTTTCTAACATCTGTTCCTGTTGTTTGTACAATTCTCTGGACATAGTCACTTGATTTAGTGAATGAATTCCAGCTACTGGGTTGGAAGAGGTATATTCTATTGGGTTTAAAGATGGATCATCACAAACATGCATTGAGTGTCTACTGTATATGAGGCATTGGTTCAGACATCGGAAATCTGGGATGAATGAGACAAAGACTCTGGAAGGGCTTAGTTATATTAATTATTTGTTTATAAAATTTTTTTTACAAATATGTAATACAACATGATAAATGCTTCAACTCAACTGTGATTCAGGTGTTGGGGCATGCAGAAAGAAAAATATTTGGGCTGGGTTTTAAAAGAAGTAAGAATTTCCCAGGCCATCACTGGGGTAATGAGGGCTGCTGAGGCAAATGCATTAGGGAAAGAGGAAAGTATTTCGGGCTAGAGGAGCCAGTGGGAAGAAAGACCCGTAGTGACCGAGTGACGCCCTGTGTTGGGGAAGTCTTGGTGGACTGCAATACTGTGCAGGAAACAGAGACCAAGAATAATGGCGTGTGGGGGCAGATTAGTTTACGTGCACACACACATGAGAAAAAACACGCTTGTTACTTCTCAACACATGATGAGAAAGAAAATCTTTCGATGATAGGTGCATATTTTCAACTTTCTTTACGTGCATTCAACACTTCAAGATCATAGAACTAAAAGAAAATGTATTCTCAAGTATATAGAAATTTGAATATTTTCTAAGATACCACTGATGGAATTTTAAAACTCATTTTTCTGATTTGTAAAAAATAAGAAAAGAGCTTGAAAATTATTCTCTATATTAATAATGCAATTTTAATAAGCACAATCCATATTGTGTTGAAAACACTATGATAAATGGACAATATTATGTGATTTATTTGATAGCACATTTAAGACATAAAATTTCACTAAAAGTACATGTAGTAAATATGATAATTTTTCTTCCTTTTTTGAAAAAAAAATTAAATTCCTATCTTAACCCTATCATTTTTTCTTAAAATTGAGAAACATATAAATCATATACATTATGTTAATAGCCTCCACTTTTCTCCTTTAAAGTGAAAATGGCTACCTAACTTTTTAAAATTACAGTTTAGAAAAGTACTACAGCAATTTTAATAGACATTATGACTTTTTTAAGTTTTTCATTCTTAGGAGACATCTTACTAGAGGAAAGACATTGAATAATGTCTTCAATAGCTTTAGGTTTTATATGTGGCAAGATAGTATCAGGAATGTTTCTACTTTCCTTTCTGAATGTCTTTGCTCTAGTTAAGACTGCAGCTAAACTAGCCATTAAAAACTCAAATCTTGCTTCTTTGCCTGCTAACGAATTTTAGGAGAAAATAACTTATTTTTAACTGTACAGTTTATATTACCTTGCTCAGAAACCATATTTTTATTGTATAATACTAATTATATTAACATGTAAAAAGCAATGTTTCCTGAAAATAATGAGTCTTAATTACATGTTTTTTTCTACATGGTTAGTATTTTCCCTCTTTAAACGTTTTTAATGATGTATAGCAGGGAATGAGAAACCATGGAACCATTACAATGAAAAACTGAATGTAAATTCTTGTTTGCTGAGAAGAAAACTCTTGAGATAGTGCTGCACAGTGGTTCAGCTTGCATGTGCTAGATCAAATGCAGTTGAAATCAGGTCTGTTGCCAGTTTCTTGGGTGAGTTCTGGAATCCCTTTGGTCCTCGATTCCCTCATGTGTCAAATGGAGAGGATAACATCTACCTTAGAGTGTCATTTCATTATATGTCATTTCATTATATATGTGTGTGTGTGTGTGTGTGTGTGTGTGTGTGTGTAATAGCCTACTTAAAAGAGTATGCCTACTGTTTTATAAACACTGTATTAATGTTAGATATTATTTTTATCATTTTCCACGTAGCTCTTTAAAACCTTCTACCTTGACTATAATTATCATAAAGTAGTATGATCTTAGAGCATATAAGCTGAATTGATGTGTGACAAAACATGTATTTTTTTTATTGGCTACTGTAATTGCTCAAAAGTATGACCATATTGCATCTCCTAATCTGATTTTTTTTAAGCTTCCAAAAGCATTTAGGGATTTTTTTCATACTTTGAAGACATCATTATGAACATCTAGTATTTAATTATAGTTGTATTAGAGTTTTGGTTGAGAGAGTTCCATTTAGTGACTGCTAACTAGAGTAGAATTTGCTAAAATGTAAAACATGTGGGATGCCCCTTGTCTAACCTGACATGGATAGAATGTGAATAGTGAAATAAAATTAACATTATGTATTCCATTGAGGTCATTGTAAATCATTTATTATGTTATCTCCCAGAGGAATTCAACATATGACATGATTAATTATCCAAAAAATTTTCCTTTTCTTAATATAGGCATCCTTAACTTAACCTGGCTTTATAAAGTAATCTGACATTGTGAAGTTCTGTAACTCTTAAAAAATTACAAAGTAGAAAATGAATTTAATTCACGTTAATAGAAAATTTTTATTTATGATGTTTCAGATTTTCCTAGTTCCAGCTTATGTAATACAAGTAAAACTAAGCTTAAAACAGCTAAAATAGTAATTGTCATATGCACCTTTCCACATAGGAAGTGTGTTTTGTGAGAGATACCCTGCAGAATCTGTAATGAAATCTTCCCACCATAAGTTAAAGATTTAGAATGTGCTTTCTCCTTCCTTTTCTCCCTGCTACAAACAGCTGTCTTACAACTCAGGCACTTTTCCTCTCCTACTTCACTTCCTATATTCCAAATCAAAATAAATCATAAAGAAAATCTACTTAAAATTTTAAATTTTATTCAAATATACCATTTTATTAAAGTCTAAAATTGATCATGAGTGTAATGTATGTTAGTGACTGCTATGTTCTCTTTATTCTCTGCAACTCATCCTTGGACTTGAAATTAACAAGAGAGAAATGTAAAGAAGGTTTAAGAAACAAAGGCTCATCTTTCTCCTGAAAGCCCACTCCCTGCTTCAGAGGCACAGACAGGAGTGAGAGAGGACGAAAGGGGCATCTGCCTGGCTGGGTAGATCGGCAGCCTTAACCTTAAACTGAGTAGATATCAAAGTTTACTTTTCATAGGAAAACAATAAAAAAGTAAAATATTTTTCAAATGAGAATTTTTAAGATTAAAAGAAAATCTGTTTGTGAGTTTTAGTGTTCTGATTCTTAGCATTTGTTTAGGAACAGTCAAAGGGTATGCTCAAGTGACTATAAAAATATTAAGAGTTTGAAAACATTCACCCAGACCAAACCCCATCAAGTTGCAAATGAGGATGCTCAGGTGCGTTAAGGGATACCCCCATAGTGACATGGTTGGTGGAAAAGATTGTTCTAAATCAACATATCTTGCATCCTATGTTTGTGATTTGTACAATACCACTTACAGACGAGATAGAGCAGGAGTTGGCAAACCACTGCTCATGGACCAAGTCTAGGCTGCTGTTTGCTGTGTAGACAGTACTTTGTTGGAGCAAAGCCACCCCCATTCATTTATGTATTGTCTATGGCTGCTTTGATGCTAGATGGCAAAGTGGACTAATTTTAACAGAACCTATATGGCTCACAAAACCTAAAATATTTACTGGCTCATTATAGAAAGAATTCACCCACCCCTGCTATAGAAAGTTAAGGCATAAGTATATGTTAGAAAATAGAAAAACTGAAGGTTTTTTTTTTTTTTTATAAAAAGTGTTGTTCAACATTCCTAGAAAATAATAGTTTGAAACTCCACTTTGAATCTCCAAACAAAAATAAAGGGTATGATCATGCATGGATGGTTCTGTCATAGGTTACATTGGTTCATTTTTTAAAGATGAATCCAAAATCCATTGTATTGTGGTTAATAAAGACAATGTTGGTACAGAAGGTCTATAAAAGAGGTATGGATAATATTCCCTAAATTGTATTTCAACAAAATAGAGTAAAAATGAGGAAAAAAGTCATTGTCAGCAAGGTGAAATAGATATAATGTACAGTAAAAAGGAGAAGTGATAGACATGCATTTTTTTTTCTTGTGAAACACCTTACTTTGGAAAGAAATGGTTGTCAATGTCTGCATTTTCTTGACAGATTATACCCTGCTGCACAATGGCAGCATTTGTCTTTGGTCTGTGGACCTAAGACATTCCCTATCGATGGGACCTTTTTCAGTACAAGTAATAATAAGGTGGTCAGTCATGCAACTGAAAGATCGAGTTTAAAGTTAAAATTAAAGAGGAATTCCCAGCACTATAGCATTTCCTTTTATGTAAAGCTCTCCACCAGCCAGGCTCGTTTACTTGTCATACCTACCCAAATGAAAATGCAGAGCTGACGTGAATGTTACGAACAAGTAAGGTAGTACTGTTCCCTAGAAAAGGACCTAACAGAAACGCTAGAACAAGCCTATTGGATGACTTAAAAGAATAACAAAAAGAGTAATTACCAAAAGTGTATAACCTCTATCATGTCCTTTAAAAAATAACGTGTCTAAGCAGTAGTTCAACTAGAGGTCATGGCGCCTTAATTCCAAGTCTTTACTGGCAAAGCCACATTTTTAAAGTCAGTACAATCTTTGTATTTCTTTTGTCACACAATGTCAGTTATGCTAAAATATTTAATATGAAATATCATGGTTAATTTTTAGCAAGAAGGAAAATTCTTTTCTGGTTAACTTTTTACTTGTACTGAGCATCTAAGTGAGAGCGAAGTTGGTGGCTGCAGGGAATTTTAAAATGTTTGAGGCTCAAGGTGATCAACCTCACCAAATCCTTTTTTGCTGTCAGATGAGGAAATTGAGGCTCAGAGAGCCTTACTGCCAGAGTTACATAGCGAGTAGGAGCGTGGCTGGCAGACCAAAAACGATGCCAGCCTCCTGCCATGGGCTTTTTGCACAGTGCCACCATGATGCCTCCATTTAGAGAACTTTTATTCATTTTATTGTTGAGGTGTGGAAGGGGGTTAATTTATGGCAAAAGGCTCCAGTTTTAGGCCATTTCCTTCAGCATCTAAAAGTTATGCATTTTATTGATACATATTTTGAAGCCTATTTAGACATCCTTCTTGGACCCAGGTAGGCATTGGTCCCCAGATGAGACTGCAGGGTTGACGTGAAATATGGAAACAAGTAGGGTAGCCGTATTTCAAAGAAAAGGAGCTAGATATAATACTCCCCAAGTCAGAAACACTAGAACAGGCCTGTCAGATTATTCTATAGTTGGGTCATGCTTCCCGGAGAATAGAAGGACAAGGTCATAGTTCACAGTTTCACTGCTTGGGACAAGTCCCTAACTAGAACGTCTGGATCACCAAAATGATCACATCCCCAGTGGAGAGTTTTATTGTTGCTCTTCAGTTCCTGTTACATTCACAGTGCAGCCACAGTGCCAAGGCTGATCCACTGTGGGTGCACACAGCCATTCTTCTATCCAGTGAATGCTGTAGAACTCTCGTGATGTGTCAGGGCTTCTGCTCGGGCTGCTGTCACAAAATACCAAAGACTAGGTGGCTTAAACAGCGGACATTTATTTTCTCAGAGTTCCGGAGGGCAGGCGTCGGAGGTGGGGGTGCCAGCATAGTGGATTTCCGACGGGGACTCCCCTCCTGGCCTTCAGACTGCTGCCTTTTTACTGTGCCCTCACGTGGCTGAAAGAGAGAGCAAGAGTAAGCTCTCTAGTGTCTCTGCTTGTACGGGCAGTAATCCCATCATGGGGTCCCCACTCTGACTTCGTCTAAACCTAATTACCTCCCAAAGGCCCCACCTCCAAATACTATCACCTTGGTAGTTAAGGTTGCAACATATGAATTTTGAATTCCTTCCATAGCCAGGTGCTACACTAGGCACAGAGGATACAAGGCCAAGTAAGACGCACACAGTTCTTCCAGCAGAGAAGAATCACAAGCGATGTGCAGTGGACGGTTGATGAGCAAAATACAAATGCTGTCAGGAGGCTAGAGCGCTGTAGCAGCTGCCGTTCATCTCACAGAGGTAAAATTCAGGTGAACTCAGAAGGACGTGGAGATGCTTTGTGTGAAGACTAGACTAGCTATTTAATCTGTGAGGAGTCCAGTGCAAAATGGAGGGGCCTTTGTTCTACAATTTCTGAGAATTTTAATGCAGTGACAGCAAAGCATTAAACCAAGTGTAGGCAAAAGGAAAAATATTGCACGACTCCACATACATGCAGTACCTAGAGTAGTTAAATTCGTAAAGATAGGAGAACGGTGGTCACTGTTTAATGGCTGCAGAGTTTCAGTTTGGGATGATGAAAAACTTCTAGGGATGGATGGCGGCGATGGTTGCACAGTGATGTGAAGGTACTTACTGTCACTGAATTGTACACTTAAAAATGGTTAAAATGGTAACTCTATGTTATGTATGTTTTATCAAAATTAAAAATAAATGAACCAAGCATGCGGCCCTTCCGAGGCAGGGTGCTGTGTGACTGCCCAGGAGTTACATCTATGAGGGCGGCTCTGATTTGCAGTGTGCTGGGGAAATGGTTAAGTCGTCAGGCCTGGCCAGAGCACTGGAGGCGTGAATGTGGGTGCGTCAGGGCCGGCAGGAGAGCAGAACTGGAACAGTGGACTGAGGCCGGGTGGTTTTAGCAGGTAGCATTGCTTGCCTATCCAATCAGGTTTACCCTTCTTTCCTCTTAAAAGCCACCTGTTCTGTTCAGGTGTACATCCCTCGGGCAAAGTAACTCGATCTCAAGCTCAGAGCTTAATATTGATTAGCCTGTGGAAACAGAGCAATATTCAGAGTATTCCCGTTGCCAGTGGTTGGTTTAGAGCAGCTCCAAATTGCTTTTCATATATTTTCTCTGTAGACTGCTGGGAAATGCATACAATCATGTTTCAGTATTAGTCTTGGGAATTTCATAATTATCCCAAAGTGAACTCCAGACGTGACACTAGATATCACCTATAATGTTCATTGTATTTGTTTAAATGTAGTCTGTTTTTTCTCTGTGCATTTTCTGGTGAATTATTGTTTTCCTCCTATGTGCACATTGTTTATATTCTGTATCTCAGAGCATTTTTCAAGATTAACTAGTGTCCCCCTATGTATAGAAAGTGACAGCTTCTGTAGTTTATCATTGGAGAATATCAATTACTTTGCTCTACAAAATTCAGGTGAAAATATTTTACATTTTAGTGAAAATATTAAAGAAATGTGCAAAAAATATACTATGTCTAGTAATTAAATTTGTCTGGCTAATTGTGTCACTATAGATATAAAGTTTTAACATCTGCTAAATATGACATCAGATAAATTACAGGAATTTGAATAATTTTGTTATACAGAGTAGTATATTACAATACTTGTTTTTACTGGATCAGCATATTTTTACAGCTGAATCTTTATATCTATGCAGATATAATGTCACGTGTCTATATTTTAAAAGTTATTTCTGTAAAATTAATATATTCATCATAGCATATTTAGATTCATAAAGATTTTCTTTTAAATCCAAGTTCAAAATGGTATTTAGCTAGAAATTGCAATACATTTTGCCCTATTTATCAACTTAGGCTAAAAACTCTTAATGTTAAGCATATCCTGAGCACAAGGTGTTATGTTAGTTGCTGTACAGAATTTAATAAGGAATAAGAAATGTACCCACAGCTTACATTTCATACAAGACTACAAATAATAACAAGATGTAGATATGCCTCTGAATACCCTCGCCAGTCAGGGAAATGGTGTTTTATTAATTAAACTAGGGAAGTCAGGAGAAAAGTTGGTTTGTGAGAGAATATAATTAATTCTGTTTAGGCATTTCACAAATTAATAAGAGCTAGAATCTGCAGTGCCAAAATCACCAGTATCTACCTTGATGATTCAGTTAAGAGTCAGTAGTTCTGTCAGCATGTTATAGATCAGCCCCATGGTCTACTTCATGCCCAGCCCTACCCTAAGAGCTGGGATATTAAGCAGTTAACAAACAGACAAAAATGAAGGAAGAAGACCCACAGAAAACATAAAACAAAACGAAACAACTCAAGAGCACTCTGAATTGTTTGAAGAAGGAGTGAGGGTCTGGGCCAAACGCTGCTGGTGTGTGAGGAGGAAGACAGACACAGGGCCACTACTTCACTTCAAATTTGTGAATGATTTCTGATTGCTCTTGAGATACCACGGCCAATAAGGGACCCTAAGCTCTGTCTCTACAGCCCTTGCTCTCTATGTTCTAGCTACGTTGACCTTTGTTTAGTTCATGTTTTTGCAAAGCTCTCTCTTGTCCCTGGGCCTTCACACATACAGTTTCCATTTGGGGGATGTTTTTTATCCCCCATATTCTTTACCTGGTTAATTCCTGCTCAAACTTAAGATCTCAGTTCAAGTATTACTTTCTCAGAGAAGCCTTTCTTGACCTAACAGGCTAGGAAAGTTTCTATTGTTTTAAGGTCTCGTTACACCATGTACCTCTCCTTCTTAGTTACTGTCATCAGTAAGGTTCACATTTGTTTGTGGGTTTTGATTAACATCCCTATTCTCTAGCAGAATTAACAACTCTTTTGTTCACCATTCTCTATCTAGGGTTTAAGGCCGAGTTTATTAAAGGCACTCAATAAGTACTTGTTAAATAAGTGAATGAATGGATGATCTTTCATAAAAATTCAAAAGTTTATCAACATTCTTCTTTTAATGTATCATTTTATGGTATTCCTATTACAAGAGTAACACACAAACATTGAGATCTGTTAAACAATGAGTGCAAGGAGGAATGGGTGTTTGACCTTCCCTGTTAACGATGAAAGTATTGGTATGTATACTTGTCAACTCCCTCTTATTTCCTTGTTTTGTTTTCTGTTATCTGGACACATCAAAGAATGTTACACCTAAATGTTTAGGATCTTCTTCCCTCCACCCCGCTTTTCACAGGGTTTTATCCTGGGATGGAGAATGAAGACCGCAGGAATTGACATTAATGAGAAGCCATTTTTGGTGCCTTTAGGCACTCAGAGGGTATAATAAGCCCTATAAGTTATAAACAGAAATAAAAGACATCTGAAATAGCAACAGGTCATTTGACAAATTACCCTGATCCTGTGCGTGTACCCTTATTTCAGCTGAAACTTCATGGACTATGGAGTTGCGGTTGACAGTTAGGGGTTAGAGTTAGGCAGCACCCAGCTCCATCTACCTAGCTTCTTTGAGCCTTATTTTTCTCTTTTTTAAAATGAAAGATATAACATTACCTACCTTTTGAGTACGCTGGGAGAACCAAAAAGAGTACATATCTGTGAGTATTTTAGAATATAGTATCTATGTTCACAGATTGACTGGCACATTCAGTGCTCAAGAAAAGTTAGCTGTAATTACAATTTAAGATGTATGCCATCTGACTTATGGCATGTGAGATAACTAGGCAAAAAGGAAGGGCTAACTCGAGGTAGTTGAAATGTCGTCCTCTCACCTGGATTATTGTTGAAGTTGGGAAGAGATGTTTGGCTTGTGTCATGTGATATTCTCTCTCTTACTTGGCATATTTTTCAAGATCTTTATGACCTGGGAGGCCAAGGGCCTTTTCTCACAAACAATATTAAGTAAAATTGGGGAATTATTTTCAGACATATCTGCAAAGAATTTTTGTTCGGATCCTGTGTTTTTACTGTGACCGGATTTCTCTTGGTTTGAAATATTTCAAATTTAGCATGATCTTGAAACATGTGGTTCTTTCCACTCTAAATTTTTAGGACTTAGCTTTTAACACACCAGTCACCCAGAAGGCAGCATCTTTTCCTAAATGTGGTGTATCTTTGAACCATTAGTTAGTGAGGATGGATGGTTTTAACCGCCAGCCCACAGCAGTGCCCCCAGTGTCTGCCGTCCTGCTTAGAGCCGGTGCAAACGCATGTGTCCTGCATCTGTGTCAGAGAGGTTACCCTGACATCCCTTCGTCCCATGCAGCATCTGGTCAATGAAAGAAAAAGAAAGAAGCAGACATGCCTCACCCAGATGTGATATTCAGTCGGCCTGGAAATTCTTTCACCGTGGTTTTACTATCACTGAACAGCACCCAGAAGTGCTGGCCTCCTGTATCCGATTTAAATTGATGATTACTAGATACTTATTATCCTAATTTCTAATCAGCTAATTACAATAGATCTACTGTGCAGAACAAAAATACTTCAGTTTATGCCAACAGAAGCTTTATTCTCAGTTTCATGTTTTCAAATTCTATATTTAATAAATTTTTTGCATGAGCCACTTTAATCCTTAAGTTGTTAGAAAAAGGTTAGAAAAAAGGAATCCAAGTCATTTTTAAAGTTTTTTTAATCATAAAGCAAGGTCATGTGTCACAACTTGATCACAGTCATTCCTGAAAAACAATGCACAATTCTTATTAATAGTATTCATTGATGATGTTGGTTTTGTTTGTTTTGTTCTTTTTACTTTCCCTTTTTTTCCGCTTCTGCTGTTGTTTCTTCTCCTTCCAAAACATAAATCATATTTACTGGTGCTAATAAGGTGACATAAATGCAGAATAGATTAATAATTGGTTCAACTTTAGATACTGAAAAATACTGAGATAAGCTATCTTCCATTGGTTCCAGATACAATATTACTGAAATACTGATTTTAAAAACAAATATTCTGGAATCATGACAGGAAATACATTTCATATGTCTTAAACTTACATCTATAAAAGCTAGAAGGGATACTGAGCACACAGCATGGTAAGTGGGTCCCGCAGCTGTGTTGGCTTCACAAATGCTTTGCGTGTGTTGTTCTTGAAGAGCAAATAAGAAAGCAATCCTCTCATCTTCCATGGGCAGGAGAATTTTTTTTATTTTAATAATGGTACCAGATACAATTCTCACTTTATTTTCTTAAAATGTTTGGAACATTGAGTAGACACTGCAACTTGAAGACACAGCTGTTCAGACGATCAGGCACAAAAGAAGCCCAATAATATTCTCAAAGTAAAATTGAAATTGTAATTATGTGACTGTTAGCTACTGGAATTATAAACATGGGGCCCCAGAAGGAAAACTGGAAAGCTGCCAACTTCATTTTCTGAAACCATTGACATATCTCACAAAGAAACTTACACTTTGTCACCCTCTTCCTCTTATTGGCATGCAAACCATCTCCCGGATCTCTGTTTGAAGAACTTCTCTTGATTCTCTTGCTTCTAGTTTAAGGTTAAGTCAGGTGGCTGGAAGTTGCTTTAATGATTTCCTCTCATCTGCCCATAACGAACAGCTGCGCTAAATTGCTCAACATCATCTTGATTATGCATACCATACCAATGCTCAGCGCATACTTTTTTAAAAATGTAACTTTATTTTCTTGGCTATTCCAGTGTTTGCAACGAACACTTATAAAATATTTTTTAAATGGATACAAAACAAATCACAGTTGCAATTTGATACTAAATAAGATGAACTATTACTGTTGTGGGACCTTTGAGATACATTTTAAGTAATTTCCCGTATACTTTGGAAATTCCTACCCACCTCTTGCAAAAGCTAGAGAAATTTTTCCTTTTCAAAGATTTTGAAAAAACTGTATTTGTCTCTTTTATGATTATGCTTCAAAGTACATGCTGGTTTAATTCATGCGATATAGAAAGTCAGTATATTATCTAAACTAGATCTCTTCTGTTCAAACTGGAATCCATTTCTTGTTCTTTACCCAGTGGATAAGGTTTAGCCACCATTCATCAGGAATACTAATCTTTTATGTCATTAAAAATTCATATTACAATCAAAATCACACTTTTTCTGAGTAAACATGTATCATCTGTATATTCTATTAAGTCTGTTTACACAGTCTCAAAACTTTTTTTCTCTGTCCATTAAACCTAGACCCTTCAGACATATGTGTATCTTATGTTTGTGCCAATTTAAAGGCTAGCAAATTAAAAAAAAAAAATAGAAGTGGCAAAATAGTAAAGTTCACATAAACAGTACAATAATATTCATATATATTATTTTATGTGATTAAATATAAAATGACTTTAGTCAGCAATAAGTTATGGTGTACTTTAAAATAACTAAAAGAGTGGAATTGGAATGTTTCTAACACAAAGAAAAGGTTAATTCTTTGGGATGATGGAAACCTCAATCACCCTGATTTGATTATTACACATTGTATGCGAGTATCAAACCATTACATTTACCCTATAAGTATTTACAACTATGATGTATACATAATAGTTTAAAATAGAAAATTAAATATAATTTAAAAAATATTAGAAAATAATTTAAAATTTTGATCTAGATGTTACTTTATCAAGACAACAAACAGGAAACTTATTCTTAAAGGCAGAATTAAATACTCCACGCAATACTATTATCCTTTATAAAACTTTAAATAATAGAGATTCTTGGGCTGGCCCCACACATTCACCTAACATTTCTCTGGAGTTTTTATCTCTTATTCTCAGAAGCTCTTGTTCAGTGAGTAAACTTTTAGACTGTTATTAAATTTGGGTTACTAGTTTCTCAGATTTGGTTTGAGATCTCTGAGGGAAAAAAAAATCCAGGGCTTCAACATCAGCTACCCAATGCATAACGTCTGCTTTCAAAACAGCGAGGCAGGGAAATGTGACCCCGTGCTTGGGAATTGAAATCTCGCCAACTGCGCTGAAGTGTTACATTCATTATGTCATACCACACACATCTGATAAGGGAAGACATAATGCTGTTGGATAGGTTCTTGTACACAAAAACTCGGTAGGTCAAGTAAAGAGCTGTTTTTCATTTAATAGCTGAACTATGCAGGTGCTAATTTGGACCATATGCAGGACAATGCAGAACCACTTTACTCCACAGTGGAATGGTAGTGTGTGGGTCAGTGCACGTGTGTGTGTGTGTGTGTGTGTGTGTGTGTGTGTCAGAGAGAGTTGGTATTGAGGAAAAGTTTTTGATTAATTAAGGTGCCTATGATCTGGTTAATTTAAACCGCGGAATAAAATTGACACAACTTTGTGAAAAACAAAGCTTGCAGAAAACTGTCATAATGCTGAATTTTTCCTGTTCCTTCTCTTCACACACCCTGACTTTTTGAAGCTCCCCACGGACCAGTTCATTTGAGAGAAACATATTGGACACTGAGAAAGGCCAAATTAGAGCTGAGGCAGCGACTCCCTCCCCGAATACGCCTGCCCTGGGGTCCGCACGGTGTGTCTGGCACAAGCCGTACTGAGTGATTCAGGTCCTTAATATTTTTCATCTTCTTGTGGGAACTCAGTTAGAAAAAGGACCCCAGAGGTAACACGCTAAGATCCATTTTTTCAATTTAATTGCATATTGGCACTAACCGACCAAGGATAGCCTGTATGTTGAAGATTAAATAAATCCATGTGAACTTTAATGAAAAACAATGTTTTAATGCTATTGGAATCAAATCCTAGAGGAACTTTTTAGATTGTTGCCCTATCTGGTGAAATATACCTTTCACAACCTCCTGCTCTCCAGTTACTCATAGGCTTCTCTAGTGTTGTGTTCTTTCCTTCTGCCTCCTTTTTGAGACTATGTTATAATAATACTTTTATCTGTGTTGCAAGTATTATTTTCTGACTTCTTAAAAAAATCATGATAACTAAACAATTCTTCTGTTCATCATCATCGTACAAGTGTATGTGCAGAAAAGATTTTGTTACGCTATTGAATACAGAAATGCCTCCACCCAGTCTCACCGTTTGGGTATTTTACTGCTATTGATCAACTGTGGGGTTCATGGCATAGTAGCAGTGCATGGATGTAACTACTAATGCCAAGGAGCAAGAAGATTTCGATAGAATGTAATTATTGATCATATCTTGGCACTTACCCAGGAAGATGGCCTTTCTCGAGCCCAGATTTCTCCTGTGATGTGAAGCATCTGCCCTGCAAAATGAACATATGGACAAATTCTCTCCGAAGACGCATATAAAACCTACAGTGTTTTGGATACCTGTGCATGGTGTAACATTTTAATTCCTTCCTTTACATTTCTAACTGAAACCACCCGAGTGACATTCCTTGTATACCTGTCCCTGTGTTCCTACGGCTTTAAAACTGGACTTATTCCTCTAATACACCCACCCATACATTGAATGTATCAGTTTTATCAATCCCAATGGCACATACTTTGCAAAAGTTACTCTTCTCTTTAGAAAACACATTTGCCTCCAAAACAAAACCTGAACCCCTAGCTGGACAGTCAAGTCATTCCACCCCTCCGGGGCCAACTTGACAGCCAGCTTTCTCTCCTGCTACTCTTCAGTATGAGTCTCTGCTCAAGCCAGTCCATCCTGTCACTAGACTTCTGATAATATTCCACGTCCTCTAATCTGAGCTCACCCAATTCCATTTCCCTGGAATGTGCTCCTCCCTCCTTTGTGTTTATTAAAGCCCCATATTTCACATTCCCGAGTCAGACCCCAGCTCTGCCACCAGTGATCTCTGCAGCCCCAGAGCTCTCGAAGTTATTTATAGTAGCATCTCAGAATTTCATACCTCATAGGAGCTTTGTAAACGACCTATCTTGATATCATCGTTTTATAAGTAAGAAAATTGAGGCTCGTGGAAGATAAAATTATGAGCTTGCTATTACAGAACGTTTTAAAGATATACAGAGGGGGAATTTACATTGAGGTGAGGCATTACCTTGGTAAATTTTTGAGATAAGAATTTGGATCTTATGTTTACCAACTAGTAAGCATGTAAATGCTTTGTAAATAATTTGATGATGACATCCTGAGCAGCTTGATATGATAGGACTTGGTGACCATTTTTAGCCACCTGAAGGGTATCCAAACCCTAGAGCATCAGCTTCCATCATTGAAATTTTGCAACAAAAATAACTTGTAAAAACTTATTCAGCTCAATAAATTATTGCTCTTATGGCTGCCATGAAAAGCTAATTTTAGTCATTGAGGAAATCATTTCTACTGTTTCTCTATTGTTCATAATCATATTAAAAATCATAAAAATCTTCTATTTGAAAAATTATCGTGGGCAAAACTGCCACTACCCTAAAAACTTTGGTGTTTCTGGCTCACTTCAGACTGGAAATACAGCAGTTGAGTTCTGGAAGTCACACATGCAGTACATTCTTTGGAATCTTCTCTGTTTGATCACCACTGAACAACACGCAAAGCTTTGTATTTTTTCACCTGAATAAATAGTTCCCTGCATTTCACCCTTCGAGGTCAGTGCATATGTCTCACAACGGAGGCGTTCATCAGCGCTTTTCCTGCCAACCCTAATGAAAAGCGAAAAGCCTCGCACCCATGCCACCTGGCCGAGAGTGGAGGAATCTGTGTTTTTCATGCTTGTTTTGCAAGGCCAGAAGCTGGTCACCAGAAGTTAATATAGGGTAATGTTTTCTCAGTAAAAAAAAGAACAGGGTGTATCTATAGCCTGCCCTCAACTATGATTACCAACATAGTTTCAAAGTGGATGACTTGCTAAATACTCTGATTATTTAAATTTTATTGTATAATAATAAGCAATCACAGGTGTACAGAAGAGTCGCTAGTATCCGGATAGTGTTTGTGAATTCACTTCTTCTAATAGAACCCTACTGCCTCACCCTTCCCAGTGTATTCAAAGAGGTACCAGAACCACTAATACCCCCGTCTCTAAGCAAACAAACAGAACAAAGCAACAACAGTACAAGACAGAAGGAAGTGACAATCGAATTCCTCAGCTTTTGGACTTGGTGTCTGGACCTACAAAATTTAGACTGAGCCTGAGCAGGTGATGGTAGTGGGGACCCCTCCCTGGGATGGGTCATGGCCTTCTCTTAGTTTTGTCAACTAGTGTCTTCAGCCCACGGTGAGAGGTAGGAGTGACCCTAACAGACAGTCAAGAGCACAGTTCCTGGCTGCTGCCACCCACCTTTCCATTCCGTCCTCTGATTTCACGTGAGGTAATATAAAGCAGGACAGTGTTTTCCAAGATATGTCCAAACAAAGTGACACCCAAGATAAATTGGGGTGGTATGAGGGCAACCTTTAATGAATATATTAATGTTAATGCATACTATAAAAAATAAGTAATCAACCAAGAGTTTCACAGATATTAGTGTTCTGGAAAAGCCCAGTCCAACCTATTTAAACTTAAATAATACCAAATTCACAAAAATTGCCAGTGTCATAGCTGAATGATGGAAAATTGAGGAACACTAGCATTTACCTAACATAGACCCCAAAATTGAAATTCTGGCTCAGTAATTTTCTAGCTGTATAACTTTGGTAAATCACTTTAATCTCCAAGATATTGTTTCTTATAAAATGGGATAAAGAATACAAATTATTTATTAATGATATATTATTATATTGTGAGAATTAAATGAGATAATTCATCTAAAGACACTAGTGGAGTATCTGTCCTGCCATAAATAACCCAAATTAGTAGTTGCTGCCACTGTTTCCTAGCACAGTGGTCTCCTTGAGGGCAAGATTGTCTTTTATACCATGACATGCCCAGAATCTAGCCCAGTGCCTAGCAGTCAGTGAGTGTTTTTGAATGAATAAAATAATGAATGGGTAAATGAATGAGTCTTCTGTATATGAATTTCTCACTAAGTTAAATTCATTTGACTTTCTTGCTCCATTTTTATTCAGTTTAGTGCAGCAAATATTTTTGGGTGCACACTATGTACTAAGCACTGTTTCAGGTTAGATGATCATTGCCTTCAAAGACTTCACAATATAGGCTGCAAAATATTTTCATCAGATAATAATAACAATGATTTCATAGAAGTTTGGTGAACATTGAGTTAATATTTGTAAACACTTAGAACAATGCCTGGTATATGATAAACATTGAGTGAGTTTTAGTTATTGCTGTTGAAGTTTGTAATTGCTGCTATAATATTTATTATTTTAATATTATCAGTGGGATGGGGTGGTGGCACTAAATGCAACAGGCAGTAGAAGAGGAAGAGCAGGTTTGAAAGCTGATGCAGTGGTACATTCAGCAGTGAATGAAGTGAGAATGTGCAGACAGGTATTTAGCCTGTTCTTTGAAGAAACTGTAGATGAGATAGCAAATAGGTATGGCAATAGCCAGAGGAAAGGATAATTTTTTAAATAAATTATTATTTTTTTAATTTTAAATAAAAGGGGATAAATTTAATATTTATAGACTGAGTTTATACAAATCCAGAAGAGGGCTAGGCAAGGAAACAAAAATCACAATTAAAACTGGTAAATACTAGTGATTTACTAACAGAAAGACCTTTTTATTTTGTATCAGCCACTGTTCTAAGCACTTAGATGCTATTATCTGTCTGGAGCCTCAGAACCAAGAACCAAGGAAGACGAGTACTGGGTGGAAATGCTGCGCTGGGTTGGGTGGCCTTGAACCCAGCACTGCCGGGTACCCAAGTGCATGCCTTTAAGCACTGCGCTGTTTTGCCTCCCGTACTTGGAATAAAAGGGATAATGAATAACAATTCTAAAAACATTAGTCAGGGTTAGAATTGGGAAAACACATGGAAAAATCAAGAGTATCAAATAGTTGAGAAAACGGTTTAAGAATCTTTGGGTTGGGTTAGAAGGGAAGATATTAAGTGAATAAAAGGACACAGAGAACAGATTCCTTATAGCTCTGTCCTTGTAGAAATAAAAAATGACATTATTTATATTAAAAAATATCTGAATTCAAATATTCGGTTGTCACATGTCAATCTTCAAACAAGTTTAATTAACTTACTGCTTTTTCAAAAATACCTAAGTGTGTCAGTTCTCTTGAGAAAGTGCTAAGACTCCTTTGGCAAGAAGGATTCAAAAGGGATATTTAAAAGTAATAATCCTAGATGTGAGTCCATTGATCTCCACTGATTTTAGGCAGGAAATACAGTGAGATTTACTGGTGTCTCTATTATTTTTTCCACAAAAGTTTGAGCGTGGTTAATGGGGTAATTGTTAGCAGAAACCTCTTCTTACAGCAGTGTTGGTGGGCTTTCAAATCCCTTGCACTTATCTTTTTCCCCTTGCTTTTAGCTGGGCAGTGTTTTCTTGAGGAAAAAAAAAAATCCCTATTGATTCATACCAGGCTTATAAAAGGAATGTGTGCGTCTACTTTTTATAGGCAAATGAAATAGAATGATTATAAACAATGACCTTGCCAACGTGATACTGCTAATCAGCTTGTTTAAACAAAACCCAAGCCATGTGCCAAATACCTGCCGCCTGGTGAAGGAACAGTTTATGTTCTTTGTATGTGGCCAGATCTTATTCCCCAGAGATTTGATGCTATGAGGCTGGAATTCGATTTGTATGTGGTTAGGAATGATATTAAGTCCCAGACATGCTGCCAAAACATATCTTTCCAAACAGGTGGGAAAATGAGGTGGGGTAAAAAAAAAACTCTCCAATGATGCTGAAGAGATGCTTAAATGGACTTGTTTTTACAATATCCGTTCAAAAATCTCTGCAGCCTTTTTCAATTACTCAACTGAATCTCAAGGTTAGGAAGTTCTCATTACGTACTTTATGTTTTCTTTCGCTTAACACAATGTAGGGGACATATTTTAATGTTTGTAAATATTCCTTTTTTTAAATAAACTCATTTGACATGTATCTCATGAATCCATACTCAATTTATTCATTTTTTTTCCTTCTGTTAAAAAGACATTTATCACTTAAAGAAACTTACGGCACAGAAAATCTCTTGGAAATGCTGAAGAAATAAATTATTTCTCTTCTTTTATATATAGCTGTTTCTTAAGCAGAATGGAGATAATGTCTGAAATGTCTGAAATGTTAGCATGAGTGCAGGTTAGTCTGCATGTCTGTGGTGAAAATTAGGTAATTCTAGAACACTGTGGTCAGATAAGGCCATAGAATTGTTTTTATTTATCCCTTTTAAAGGTATTGCTATTTGAGTAAAATTTCAAAATTTCATTGAGTATTTTTTCCTATTCATCTTGCCTCACAACATCTGCTCAGTGAAAGAATGTATCCCTGCAAATATTTCACATTTTATATTTTTAAAAGTAAGCATATGAGAACTCAGTAACTTTTTCTTATATTAAGCATTTCATTCTAGTTCATTGCTAGTGAGGTTTAAAATCTTGTATCATATAACAAATGTCTCATCAGAAAAACTCAAGTATTCCAGTTGAGTCTGTGTTATGGTTCATGGAGTATTTCTGTAGGAGCCTTGGAAAGGATGACACAGTGGAAGAAAAACTGCTTGGCTTTTTGGAAGGATATCGTGGAAATAAACTGTGCTAATGCCATGCTTCATAGTTAGAGCAGCCTCCAGCTCCACATATACTCAGCTGTCTCTTTCCCACTTGAATCTGTTTTACCTTCCGTGACCCTGTCTTCGCTTAGTGGCACTGGAGGGGAATCTCCACTCGTCCTTTAACATATTTTAATACATAGCATATATCTATTTGTAAAGAAGTTAATGAGATCTTGCTTGCTAAATGTTAAAATGTTACCCTCAGTTAACGTGTATAGTTTTCTTGTTCACTAAGCTGAAATCTCTCTTTGTTTAAACCTGGATCTGCTGACCTGTTTGTCTCTAACACTCTGTTACCTCAGATGAAATGTCAGTGTCTGAAAAGCCAACTAAAAGAATAATCTGGTTTGCCCTGTAACTCTCCTTAAAGACAAGGATGTCCTACTGTAGCCCTTAGATTACCAAAGTGACACTGATAATCAGCATGTCTTCAGTCCTTCTGTGCAAAATAGTAGCATCTTTCTTGTGACTGAGGATGAAAATATTAAGAAATAAGTCTGGGCTTAAGTTAAACTCTGGGAAAGTAAAGCCAATAAACAAAATTGACATATATATAGAAGTTTCTAGAAATACAGATATAGATATCTGTGGAATTATCTCTTATCTCTGCCTCACTCTTCTCTCCTTCTCCTAAGGTCTCTGACGTCTGT
This sequence comes from Lemur catta, assembly GCF_020740605.2. NCBI lineage: Eukaryota > Metazoa > Chordata > Mammalia > Primates > Lemuridae > Lemur > Lemur catta. The sequence continues at coordinate 1,234,113 of NC_059151.1, forward strand.
GGGAAAACTATTAATATAATTTCCTGCGGCTGCAGATTTGTTCCTCTGTCGTCCCCAGTCTGTAACTAATCTTGGCCCTTCCCTTCCATGCAGAAAAACAATCTAGTCTCTGCTTAGTTATTGCAGAGAAATGTGACCTGCTTGCTAATCTGAAACTAAATGAACTCGCCCATGCATGCTTGTCACTGGGTAAAAGTATGGTGTCTCTTCTCTGGTCACTTTTCCTTAAACTGTGGAGTTTTTGTGAAGGCACTTCCTTGCCTTTGTTGTATGCACAGAATATTTTTACTAGACCTAAGACTTAGGACAGCTTGTATAAAAGCTTTTGGTGCCCTAAGCATGTCCCACGTGATGTCTTGGTAATAGCATGGGCCTGGCACTCGTTTGCCTGGGCAGATCCTACCTCTTCCACCTATGATCTATACGGCCTGTGTCTAAACCCTTGACTTCTCTGGGCCACCTTTTATTTATTCATTTATTTTTATTTTATTTATTTATTTTTGAGACAGAGTCTTCCTCTGTCACCCAGGCTAGAATACAGTGGCATCGTCGCAGCTCACTGCAACCTCAAACACCTGGGTCTCAAGCATCCTCCTGCCTCAGCCTCCCAAGTAGCTGGGGCTACAGGCATGCACCACCATGTCTGGCTAATTTTTCTATTTTTTTTTTTTTTTTTGTAGAGGCAGGGTCTCGCTCTTGCTCAGGCTGGTCTTGAACTCCTGAGCTCAGACAGTCGTCCCATTTCAGCCTCCCAAAGTGCTAGGATTATAGGCGTGAGCCATGGCACCCAGCTGGGCACCTTTCTTATTTTAGGAATTAAATAAGTTAACAAATGTAAAGCCTACAGAACAATGTCTGGAACACAGTAAGCAGCTAGTAAGCGTCAATTATGCTCGTGTCAGGTCAGCCATGCCTGCTGAGATACCATTACATGTAATAACCTCACGAAAAGGCTTAGGAGGGTCAGTGACGACCGTATACATTTACCCCCTAATAGAGCGCATCTGTTTATATGTTTGAATTAGTGGCCGAGGAAGTTTCCTGTTATAGTCACAGCAACCTTGAGAAAGAATCATATCTCAAAAAGCCTGTAGGAAATCTTGGAAGTGATAGTGAGCAGTTATTTCACATGCCCAGAATGTTCTTTATTAATAGCTTGTCTACACATTCAGAGGTCTCTTCACTGTCTGTCATGTGCTATGTGAAATATGAAAACCTCAGTTCTGAGGGTGGTGAATAAAGCTGTGCAGTGTGTCACAGTGTGATAAGGACATTGATCACTAGGTTTGGTCCAGCAGCAGAAGGGTACAATAGCAGGAGGTGATCAGATAGAGCAACAGACTCGCAGGTGGGACTGAGAAGAATAACTGAGCTTCCTCACTTACCATCTTCCTGAATTTAAATTGTATTCTGAGCATATTTTGGTGGTTTTAGAGATTGCAAAGTATTTATTTGTTTAAAAATAAATGCAATGAAACCACTGAATATGCTACATAGTTCTAGATATCCAGGGCCCTCTACACTCTATCATAGTTGACTTTTTCAGCCCTTTCTCCCATTCTTCCCCTCAAAGTACAGAATTTTATCACCAACAATAATATTTCCCTCTAAACACTTTGTCCTTTTACGCTATCCCATCTTTTCTGTTTCTCTGACCATCTTAGCCCACTGACAATATCCAGCCCACTTCATCATAAATCCAGATCAAGACAAATTAAGAAACCAGTGTCTGGGGAAGGAAAGGAGACAGAAAGTATAGATTATTCATTTTTAAATGTCTCTTAGTAAAAAGGAAGAGAAAGATGGGATGACATTGAAAAGCCTTGGGGAAGGATTTCTTATTTTTTGCCCTTATGGTTATGGAGAATTTTGCTTTAGATGGAGGAAAGATAAATTAATAGAAAGGAAGAAAAGATTGTATGTATTGGAAAAAAAGAGAAGACTTGATAGAGAGAACCTGGAGGAGGAGAAATAAACAGAATCAAGGTAAAGACAGGTGTGTATCTAGAGTCCAGGTGGTACATGGTGAGGCTTGAAAGACGTAACAGAAAGTTATTCATGGCCGGGCGCGGTGGCTCACGCCTGTAATCCTAGCCCTCTGGGAGGCCGAGGCGGGTGGATCGCTCGAGGTCAGGAGTTCGAGACCAGCCTGAGTGAGACCCCGTCTCTACTAAAAATCGAAATAAACTATCTGGACAACTAAAAATATATATACAAAAAATTAGCCGGGCATGGTGGCACATGCCTGTAGTCCCAGCTACTCGGGAGGCTGAGGCAGTAGGATCGCTTAAGCCCAGGAGTTTGAGGTTGCTGTGAGCTAGGCTGATGCCATGGCACTCACTCTAGCCCGGGCAACAAAGTGACACTCTGTCTCAAAAAAAAAAAAAAAAAAAAGAAAGTTATTCATCTGCTATGAGAATTAGGAGGGGTGTACAGACGAAGAGAAGGACAGGTGACAGGTGAAGAATTTGAGCAAATTGCGTATGATGGCCTGGGCCTGCATCACCTCAGTAGCGTTGACTGCTGGAAATGAGAAACGCAGGGTTGGAGGTGTACACTTCAGAGCAGGAGACAAGGTCTGCAAGAGCTATCGTAGGAAATAAGATAGGTTGTCAGCTGAATTTAAGGAATGCAGAGTTAAATGAAAGACCTACTTGAGATTAGATACTTATAGAAATGAAGCAAGTTGCAGTTAAGAAATATCATATTTTGTCACTTCTAAGGATAAGATATGATGCTGTACAGTTACGTTTTATGGATAAGTTCATGATAGATATAGCAGATAATGAGCATAATTGTATGTCAGCGTTATCACTGGCAAAAGATCAAACATTCCTGAAATTGCACAGGCAGCATTCCTTTCTTCAAGCCTTTAATTATAATAAAATGGATAAATATTGGTTGCCAAGACAATCTAATATAATACCAGCTCTGACTGTTCTAGATAGAACTATCTCCGCAGATGTAGCAAGCACTTTTAGAGGTTTCAGTCAGTTCTAATTTGTTCCCTTTTGTAAAATGTTTATATACATGATTTTGCATTATGGAAGCTGCCAGTTAAGGAGAGCTAATCCTACAGGATTAAATAGTTATTTTTATCATTTTAGATGTGATGATGAAATTGGATAAGGATCGTTCAGTTTTGTGTGGACAGGAGAACACACAACTTTGTCTTTAGGCTCCACGGCAGGCTCCAGTGTGAGCCAGTGGTGACAGTGCGGTCAGGAGTGGTGTAGACACTGGAGGGACGAAAGTGCTTGCAGTTTTGTCTTGGAAAGAAGAAAAAGAGAAAACACAATGTCCTCATTGCCTACATCCTCAATTACGTTATTATTTTTTTTATAACTATCTGTTTCTTTTTTTTTTTTAATTTAAATAGATGTGGGGGGTACATGCGGTTTTTTGTTACGTGGCCAAATTGCATCGTGAAGAAGTCTAGGCTTTTAATATACCCATCACCTGAATAGTGCACATGGTACCCAAAAGGTAGTTTTTCATCCTGCCCCCTCCTCCCAATTACATTAAATAGTGTGATAGTAACTGCTGAAATAAATTCACCCCCAAATTTATAATTGCTTTAACAACTAGAAGTCTATTTATTGCGCAGAAAGCACCCCTGAGCAATTCCAGGTTGGTGGAGAGTAGGGGATAGTGTGTCTCACTTAGCCACTCGGGAGCCCAGGTTAATGGAATCTCCATCGGGTTTATCACATGGACTCCACGGTTGCACAGTGTCTCCTTCCAATGAGAAAAGGAGAAAGACCGTGGAAGTTGGCGCACGGGAAGTCTGATGGGATAGCCTGGAAACACTGCACATCGCTTACGCTGACAGCATTCTCCAGGACTCTGTCAAATCTAGCTGTAAGGGAGACTGGAAACGTCATCCAGTTGTGTGCCCAGGAAAGAAGGAAAAGAGTTCTGGAAACACTCTGTTCCATAATTGGTGCTGCACTAGCTGCTGAGTGAGAGGCGTGGCCACAACTGGTAGGCTAATCTGGTAGGGAAGGCTGTGTCCCATCTAGCCCCAGCCTCCACTGAATGGCTGAGGACACGTGACTGGGTTCCTTCAAGTTCTTGTTTGCATACATTTTTTAAATTGAGAAATCAACAACCAACCGAATTATCTAGTCATTGGAGAATGTCAAATATAATTAGAATTCACCTATTTAATCTGTTAATATAAATGACCCTCCTGATGATGACGAGGCAGCATGAAAAATTTTTGTGATTAACATAGGACACAAAATTTTATCTCCACTCTGATTGGCAACAGTAAAATAACGAGTACATTTTGACTAGGGAGCATGAGAATATTGACTTGTTAATATAGTGGAATTCTGAATTTTTTATTTCAAAAAATTTCTGTTGCTGCCATAAATACTGCATACGCAATAAATAAAACTCTTGTTTTTTAAAGGGTGAGGACAAGCTTCTCAAATGTGTTAAATTGCAATACCTGTGTGAAAAAATATTTTTAAACATGAAATATGTAAAAATCTCATTTCAGAGAAGAATTAACAGATAAACATTTGTTAAATTTGATCAGTAAATATTTAATACTAAATGTGTCTTTGTGGTGTGTAGCATAGTGTGTGAGGAGAAGAGTTTCGCAAGATGAGAAGGGAAAGAAAGACAGTTTATTCAGGGCGTTGCGCGCTTCCAAAGAAAGTTAGATTTATTCTAAGTGTAAAGATAAGCCAATAAAGAGTGTTAAGTAAGGGATGATGTCATGGATTTATGTTTTGAGAAGGTCATTCACCACATCATTACCACCTACCATCACCCTATGTGGTCCACTTCACCAGTGGTCCAGCCAAACTGTGCTTTCTTCACTCGCTGAACATTCTGTGCCCCGTGTGCATCCCATGCCTGTCTAGACGTGTCCTTGTTCTCCCCACCTGCAAGATTCTCAACTCTCCCTTCTCTCCGCAATCTTCCCCCATATTCTTTAAGACCCACCCCTGTTGTTAACTCTTCCGTGAGATCTTTCCCGCCTCTCCTGACAGATTTAGTTGCTCCTGCTCCAGCAGTTTCCGTATACCTTTGATATCACCGTACTGCTCTCCATATTCCTTGCGTGTTTGACTTTGTCTCTAGTGACTGGAGTGTGAACTTTCTAAATACAGACTCCAGGTCTTATCCATGGTTTTATATCCTCCTCCTTGTACTGTGCCTGGCACATAGTAGGTATTTAGAAAATGTTGACTGAATAAAGAAAACCATGAAATATTTTATACCCTACTATTAGATTTAGTTATTACTACTTTTTAGTAGTAACCATGATTTCCAGGAAACTCTGGTGGATTTAAAAAAAAATTAATCACTTTCACGGTTGGAAACAGAATAATTTGGATAAGTATATTTGTCTAGAAAAAGAAAAAATATTAAAATTTTATATTTTAATTACTAATTCCAGTTCAGATTACTTTTTAAAAAATTCAAGACAAGTCTTGAAATTCTGCTGTAGGTGAAGAGTATTTTATAAAGGTCAATGTCTTGGGGTGGTATATATGTATGATCTATTTATTTAAAAATAAAAACATTAGAAAAATGGGTGAATTTTATCAAATTCTATTTTAAACTGAGTTGTAAAAATTAAGTTCTTTTGAGTTTCTTTTGATACCCATGTTATCCGCATGTAAATTTGGTCTCCACCTTTATCTGTAGGACACTTGCCTATTTCTAGCGCTTGACTCAGTGTCTTTGAAAGGCAGCAGAGACTCACTAAAAGGCAAATGAATCCACGTTATCAAGTATTTTAATAGCAAACTCACATATTTTTCTCTTCACTTATCAGTTATATTTGCTTTAAGTAACCTCAACATCCCTATTGATGACAGTCTCAATGTTCTTATCCCATGATTTCTTGTTACACTTAACTGCTACAAGTTCGCCTGTCACACTCTGCCAGTTACCCCCTTGCAAGGCTGTTCCGTGTGTCACTCAGAGCGGTCTCATCACCAGTGCCATCAACTTGGTAAAGCAGCAAGCTTCTGTATTTTCAGTCTCCCCACACTGTTCGTCACTGATTACGGTGGTTCTGGCCATAATAGCCTCCAGCTTTTCCTCCCAACTGTCTCACGTCTTCAACCTCATTGTTATCTAACTTGTTTTTTTCTTTTAGCTACAGTGACTGTTCAGCCATTTTAGCAATGCTCTCAACTAGCCCACCATGTTGTTCTTCGTCATTTCTTTCTATCTTGGCAGACTCTATAATCACTGATCATCTACTTTCATCACTGCGACATTTAGATTGCCTCTACTTTAGCCCTTTCTCTAATTATCATTGGCTTTGACTTTCAAATTGTCTTTCTTCTAGGACATGCACACATTCACCATTACTGTAGCTCAATAGCTCACCTCACCTAGTATTTATTTATTTCATAGTGCTCCTTCTCACTCTTCTGGTCCCAGGCATAGAAATTCCCAAATGTTTTATTCAGCTTTATTGAATTTCTGCCTCTTATGTGGGCAGTAATCCCATTATTTCCAACTTTGAGTATTTTAAAACTTCAAAGAGTGATTCATACATGTGGCTAAATTATAATTATCTGTGTAGCAAACACAAAATTGTGGTAAATGAGTATTCCATTCTCATTCAAGAAAGTAACATTGTATATGTAGCCATTTGCCACAACAACTCTAGCTGTGATAAATCGGATTAAATGGTCTTCAGAGGCAAGAAAATTCTGCAGTCTGATGAGGGGTTTTGTGAAGGCACAGACAACACAAATCAGGAGCTTTCAGTTGTCATCTGTGAGGGACAGGTAGTGTAAGTTTGAGACTGTGGGTTCTAAGTCAGGACGTCTGGACCTCAGAGCAACCGGGAAGATGGTGACGTCACTGGTATACCCAGGTTACAGCTGCTCACCAGCAAACCCAACCCTGGGGATATTTTTCAGTGAAGTCGCTTCATTTGTTATGATTTTCATAGTCTGACCATTTAGTGGATATACAAGGTTTTCCTGTTAGATTTTAATTAGTTCTCCCTTTTGAGCTAGCTGGTAAGAAAAAACTGATCAATCTGTGCTTTATGCTTTATGTTCTTTTGTTTGACCACCTAGATACGAATCCAATCCTAGTAAGAAACAGAGACATTCTTTGTTCTTTTGCTCTGTATGTAAACGTATTCCAGATCCATTCTGCTCTACTGAATGTAAGTAAAACCGAGCCCAGCATTCCACATGATACCTGGCGTTGTCTGTATTAGATTCAGTGTGTGACTTACAGTTTAAATTGTATTCTTCATAGACAAGTCAACCGGGAAAGACCATCAGTTATATTTTTCTTATAAGGTATGCTAAGATTCTATTTTAATTTAGTGTTAAAATATTTATGAAAAGGCGCCTTTGATGTTAATATTTTTAACATCCTGGGAGTGAGTGCATGTGCATCTGTCCAGACAGCTCTCAGTGGACAGAGTCATTTGGGCAGTGTTCAAAGTTGTTATAACGTAAGCTCTCTCTGCTTCTGATCACTCTCACACAAAAGCAATGCATCATGAAAAAAATAACCTTAAACTTTTAGTTACCAATGAGCATAAGCACAATATGAAATATTAAAATAGATGATATTGAAAATACTATTTACAAATGTTAAGAAACTGTAAAAGTCACATGAAATAAATGTCAGCTCTGTTTTTACTATTACAAATACTATGGCTGTTAACACTTTTTTTCAATAGGTGGAAAAAGTATGTTAAAGCAAAATGAGCCAAATAAATGTTAAAACTAAGAAAAATATATTCCTATCACCAAAATCCTTTTACATTTAGATATCAGTCAATAGCTAGAAAAATCCATTTTTCTCTTCAGAGTTAAGCTGTTTTATTCTTCCACATGTTTTACATTTGTTAAAGGATGTGGTTCCTTTGAAAGACATTTTGGCTTTCATCCTTTCTGTTGTATGAGTAAATGAAAGCAAATGATGCCGTTGTAAAGTATAAAGACAAAAGAAAATTTTGCCAAGGTTGCAAACAAGTATAAGCCTGTTATATGTGTATATATGAAATCTGGATTAAATATATCAGGGTTGTCAGAAGCACTGTGACACAGTGCTGCCCTCTCCTTGATGTAAATCACTATGTTTAAGAACGTTTATTGAGCACATTTCGTACTAAGTTCAAATTGTTTCCTCAACCTGAGTGGATCGGTGCTTGACCTACCTGCTAGTAGTTCAGACGCTGGACAGTCTGATTCAGAAAGTGCCCGTAGTGCTCTGTCTACACAAGCCAGATACAAGGTAACACAAACACAGGCCAGGTCCTGGGGTCACTAGGCACAGGACTGAACAGACTGGTTGAACAAGTTTGTTTTCTTAAGTCAACACCTTGCACAGTGATCCCGGGTTCACTCATGTTGGTAGCAATGTGCAAAAATCTGGGTACCTTTCTTTACCATTGTGGGAGTACAAGGCATATCTGAGGAAGGAAGCGGGAGGGAGGGAGGGAGGGTGTTTGAGACAATGTATAATGAAAACTCTCATTTTCTTTAAAATTCTTTTAACTTCATACAACTTTCGTTTAAATAATATGAATTTCAAGAGACAGTAGAACGTAATAGGTAAGAGTGTGGTCTCTAGAGCCAGGTTCAGGTCTCAGAGATGTACGACCCTGGGCCAGCTGCTCACTGCCTGTGTGCCTCAGTGTCCTCCTCTGTAAAGTGGGAATAGCAGCACAGCCTGCTCTCATGTAGGATTTAAATGAATTATACATGTGACGTTTCTGTGACAATTACAAAGCCCATAATGAACGTTAGTAATCATCCTAGCTGTTAGCATGCCAGGGCACTCTAGAACTTCTGTACTTGCTGTTTGCAGCTGCACACACACAGTGAGTAGTGTACAATTGATTGACTTCTCATTATATCTCTGATAAGCAGTACAGACTAATGACTGTTAGGCAGCTATCAAATTTGTCTCAATGCCAACTGGAGATACTGATGTCAGACAGTGAGAGTGACAAATCAAGATTGAATGAGATAAGGCAGCATTAACAACAGAGTAGCTGAAAGAAAATCAGTGAGATTAGAAATTGGGGTTTAATGGGGAAAGAAAGGTTTGTAACCGGCTATCTCTCACCTTGAAAAATCAGAAATGTGAGCTAGGGGAGCTCACGTTTTATCTGAGTCTGGTAATTGGAGGCCCAAAGTAAGGGTAGGTGAAAGCATTTGTGTTCTCATTGGTCGGGATGGCTGAGGATAATAGGTTCAATTTGATCCAAGGAAAGGAACACACAGAAACCAGAAAAGGAAATTAGATGTCATTCCCAAGAATTCCAGAAAGGGTTTCAGAAAGAGACAAAAGTATGGTGGAAAGAAGGAAGCTCAAATAAACACACTGGAGAAGCAGATTCTGATTTCACCTCTAGCACTAAGCCCCTGGGTGATCAGGACAAAGAACGGTCTCTTTGGGCATTGACTTTCTCACTTTTACAATAAGTAGGTTGGAATATCAAGCATTATAGATTGATGACTGGGGACAAATTAGAATAACAAAAATGAGTTTTGTTTTGTTTTGTCTGTGGTGGTTAAAAGATTTTAAATCTAAAAACGTTAAGGGAGAGTGTACATTCCCCAATTCTACTGGGGTTCCCCCTGCTCTACCCCTTGTCTCCCTCGCTCACTCGCCCTGGCAGCATTTGAGTTGAGTCCTCTCTAGCTCCCTTTTTTCTTTTTTTATTCTGAAATTCTGTCAGTCTGTACACAGGATGATAGAATGAACAATAACCCTCACTAATTACTTGGCTCCGTTTACGTGGTCGGGACTTCCCAAACACATCTCCACCCCTCAAGACAACTGTATGGGGTGGGCAACGTTACATTTACTTTATAGAAGAGGAAACTGGGGCTGAGGGGTGTTCAATGACGTGTCTAAGGCCACATGGCTTGACAGTAGCAGGGCCAGGATCCTTATTCCAACTGAACGGGAACCAAGCCTGGTCTCCCCGTCATACCACGCCTTCTTACACTGTGGTTTATGTTGCTATTTCTTTTACAACTATGGATGCACAAAGGGAAATGTTTGATTATCTGGAAGGTGTTCTTATCCATAGTGCCAGAGTTTCTAATTATGCTGGAAAAACGAGTTGCTACATTTCATCAAGATGCGGCTAATTCAAGATGAGACCCTCCAAGTAGGCTTAAGAGCTGCTTCCCCCAAACACTATAAGAACACGAGTTCTATGAATTCATTCTGCTCTTTTAAAACAGATTAAAATGTGCTGTTGGAGTTATCATCTCAGTGTTTAAAATCACATCCTCTGCTTGTCTTTCTGAAATGGAGCACGTTTCAAGGTTGGATTCTAGTGTTAGTAATGAGGGGGAAGCAATCGACGTACTAACAAGTGCACGTGTCTCAAAAGTTTAATTCAGCCAAGATTCCGGTGTGTTTACACATCTGGAGACTGTGGTTGTGAGGTAAACGTCTTGAAGGCTAACAGTGCAGGTCCCTATCAACATACTTCTTGTGGCTCTTGGTCACCTCCCAGCAGCCATACCCTCCCAGAACCATTCCTTCCCAGCATCTGCCCCTCAGTATGATCGGAACTACAGTTGGTCAGCACCCTGAGAAATGTGCTACTGTTAGTATGGTAAAGCAACGACAGCTAGCGTAAAGCAGATTAGCTTCATTGTACCTCAAGCATCAACAAAAACTCCAGATAGGTACTGACTCCAGAGCCTGAGTTATATGTGATAACGTGAAGTATGACGAAGACCCACTAACAATGGCAAACGTTACTTCTTAGCTACTAGCTAGAGCTTGTAGTACTGGCTGAATGAAAAATCGTGTTTTGACTTGAGCCAATTAAATGTGTAAGTCAATAATGATGACTAATTGTATAATCCATACTTAACAACTGTTAATTATTTTCTTCACTAAGATATGTAAACTCTAAAATTTCAAATCAACAATTAAATATATTATAATGAGTCCAAAGACTTAAAAAAAACCAGATATAGAAATGGTTTAGTAGGATTTGTCCTTCCATAATAACTGGATTAATTCAACTAATCAAGGAATGGTGGGTGTGTCCTAAAATGATTTGTTGATTTTTAGATTTAACAAAAGCTGTCCTGCAAGCTCTGCCATATTTATACACACACGAGAAGACTATTTTTTGTAATGTGACCAATACTGTACGTGAGACCCACAGATGGAAGCTTTCTCGTGTCTCCACTTCCTTCTCTCTCTGCAGTGGGGGCCTTATCAGGGCCCTAGCCAAGGAGCACCCTTTCATCCGTTCACCCTTTGAGAGCGTGCCGTGTTCCAAGCACTGTGCTGGGTGCTGGGGACGTTGGCAGCCCATCGTTGAGTCGGGGGATAGGAGGAGGTGTAAGAACTGACTCAGAGCCTGCAGCAGCTAACCACGCAGAGAGCGGGTGCGAGGGCAGAGAGCAAGGAGCAAAGGCCTGCAGGTGAGACGCAGCACAGGGTGTAACAGACCCTGCGGAGGCTGGTGTCCATGGATCATAAAGTAAAAAGAGGAAAGGGAGAGAGAAAAGAGGCTGGAGAGTTGGGCGAAAGCTTGGCTGCAAGGACCCCGTTAACCAGACCGAAGCCCTGTGGGGGGCGCTGAAGAGCAACAGTCTGGAAACGTGCAGTTCTGAGAACCATTAGAGCTTAGGGCAAGACGCCAGGCAAGAGACAAGGATGGTCCGGACTAAGCTGCCCTTATTCCATCGTATTCCATAGAAAATGGATTGTTTTCTGTAATGTGGGACGAATCCGAGGCTATCAGAGGCATCCCGCAAAGACATCGCTAATAGCAACAACAGTAACATCACTGGCAACTTCAGTAGCAACCAGAATTTATGGGACACTTCTTACGCACCAGGCACTCTGCCAAGCGCTTTACAATCCCCAGTGCAGTCCTGACTACAGCTTTGTGAGCTGGGCGCTCCTGTTCTCCCCGAGTTTAGAGAAGGTCACACAACTAAGCACCCGGTGAGGTGAGACTCAAAGCCAGATCATTCTTAGAGCTATGGCTTCGACTATTATACTATGCAACCAAGCTTCTTTAGTTTATAACTTCAAGTTCACATAAAATAATAAAATAATGGCCTTCAGTGTAAGAAGTGAATAAATTTCCCTCTTAAAAGAATCAGAGTGAATGGACTCCGTGACTGCTTCTGCCTTTGTTTCACAGGGGAATGTCGCTTCCTAGTGCAGGGGCATTCTGATGGGCGCCCAGACTCCAGGAAGGAGGCTGCTGATACCACGTAGAGGCAGCCACAAGTCAGACACTAGTAAACTTAAGAGGCAGTAGAATATACCATCAGCACTTCTTGCCTCTTCACACTTATTTTTTGTTGAATTTTATCCTTCTCCAGGTTATCTGTGTTTTAATTTAATGCTGTAACACTCAACTCTTTAGGCAAGAGTTATCCGAGAAACTTATTTGAAAAGGAGTATTTGTCAGTGACTCAATGGATATTTTTCCTGGAGCAATTTTTATTAATAATATAAAGAGTGAGCTGTATGAAGTAAAGACACAAAGGGGAAGATGCTTCTAAAATACTTGAAAAGGGTTGGGAGGACTAACTCTAATATTTAAATTGTCATCTCGTATGATGAATTTGAACATTGAAATCACGTAGTAAATAGTCTTTATTCAGATTCCATCCTTCCAAGCAAACTTCTGATTATAATTGGACTTTCATTGTGGTTGGACTGCCTGGAGAAAATGCTTTGGGTAAAGGATGAAGATACATGGGAAGTTATAGTTTTCAATGTTAATCCTGAAAATATTAATATCATCTGGTTTTATCCATTATATCTCTATGAGCTTTGGTTTATGTGAGTCAATTCCTGAGACACAAATCCACTTCCAGAATGCCAACAAATTAAATTTCTGTATCTGAAACTCTGAGGATAGACCTACAGTCATGTTGAATGCATCAACAAAAATGCTAACATTGGTAGTAATTTAGGTTGTTTTTTTTTTTTTATGTTATACCCTTACCTTGGTATGTGCCCCTTCCCTTTGAAAGGTCTATAAGACTCATTTAGAAAGTAAAATTTTAAGCATCCTAGGACTTGGAAGGGAGACGGAGTTTTGAGAAAGCAGAGTTTCTCATTACCTCCAGACCATACCATGTAGGAAAATTGAGCCAGTTTTGGAAATCCACTAATCATACTTCCGACATTGACTGTACATTATTCCAAGGAAAAATATCAATTTCGACACATGACCATTTCTTATAATTGCATTTAATCAAAAAGTTTATTTTAAAGCTGCCTAGAGTTCTTACTACATTCCACAGGGCTGACTCTTGGCAAATTTAGGAGTACTGATAGTCTTACTAAAACCTCATAATTTTCCAGGTAGTTCCCTGTCTTGCCCAATAAATCTTAGTTTCTCTTCTCAAAAGTTATTACACTTCCTGGGCAGAGTACCAAGTTGGGCAGATGTTTTGAAGATGTTCTGATCAATCCAAATTAGGAAATAGGTATCTGAAGTTCGCTATATAAACATAATGGTCCTGAAGCTTGGCTGTGTGATTCGGGTGGAACACAGTAAAGAAACACAAAGCACTTGGCCGCCTCCATACGTGACCCAACCTTGTTTAAGAGAGGAGGGAAAAAAGGACAAGCTGGCTCACCTCAGCCATTTTGATTTCCCTGCAAATTCTGCCAATACTTAGGTCTGTTTTCTGCTGATAATAACAGATCAAGCAATACTTTCCACAAAAACGTTTGTTTTGTGTTTTGTGATGGCATAAATTATTTTTCTTGCTTCTGATGTGGAAACAGCAAACCTTTTAATTTCCCGAGGGTCGTCATAAATATTGCACTTCTGAAAGACCAAAATGGGTCTACAGTTTGTGCTGTCAAAGAATTATATTTCACTGCTCATCAGTTTACTGAACATTATGGTATGCGCTTTTCAGAAATAAAAATATTTGTTTTATGAAAACAAACAAAAACTCGTTTTAAATATATAAAATCTAGGTTTTTCCTTTAAATGCATTTTCCCTTAAATACTGAATATATATGAGTAAAGCATAAACTTTTTATAACAAATTGCTATTGGCAATCTGATAAAACTTGATGATTTTAAGAAGGTTTGAGTTTATCATTCCTATTTTATTGATGGGAGTTTCAAAATAAGGACCAAAATGCTAATAAATTTAGGGCTGTGTGTAAAAGTCAAGTCCAATATTGTTTTCATCAAATCTTCTTGAAGCATGGCATACCAACCTTTCAGTGTAAGCAGTCGTTATTTTTCTGGGAATCCAATTTGATTTCCATTATGTCTGAATCAGAAAATAATCCTCTAAAGTTACTAGGAGAATGTTGATAGAAGTAAAAGAGTGTAGGAGTATTTACATAAAGGTTATAAACCCCAAGATGCAAACAAAGACGAAAACAAAGCTTGCTGAATAAAACAGGGGCAAGGTAAGAAACTAGAGATAACTATGTTAACAATCTCTTTAAAACTGTGAGGTGCTGTGTCGTTGCCTGTGGCTTCCATGTGGGTGTCTTAGCTGCTGTCCCGATGACCCCAGGAGAGAAACAAGGCGCATAGCATTTTACTTTGCAGATGAGGAAAACGATGCTTGGAAAACTTAAATAATTTAATGCCTGACAGCAAATGTACGTCAATACGGATAACACTGACTCCTAATATATGCTACAAGAAAGTCAATCTGAGCTTCAGTCAAGTTTATTGATGACACACGACACACTCATGCAAAATCAAGTTGTTGTGCCTCACCTCTAAACGTTCACCTCAGTGTGCAAGTTTATATACTGTACACGCGTCCTGGTTCTTCCCCTAGCGAGCTAGCTGACTTTGCTCCAGTTATGACATCTTTTGTAGCCTATTTCTTTAATTATAGTAAAAATGAGCATCTTGCCTCGTTAAAGATTGTTCCCCTGAGTGAAATTACATGATAAAGAACCTAGCTCTTAGCCTGGGTACATAGTTAGTCCTTTGCAAACTAGTTTACTTGAATCTGAATATGCACACATTCAAGGTGTAGCTATGGACTAGGGAGTCCCAGCTGGTTCCAGAGCAGGGCCCACTAGGAAGGTCTCTGAAGGTCCGTGGTGACTGTCAATGATAGAGAGGTTGTCCTAGAGTTGCAATAACATTTTCTCACTCTATTCAAAATCTCTGAAGTAATGTGTTTGCATGTTCTCTGATGTATACTGCAGACCCAGATTTTAGAGCTGTCTCTGGCCCTAAATTTAAATCTGCACAACTATAGGGCATTTACTCACTTACTCATTCATTTATTCAGTAAATTATTCAGGATTTACTGAGTAACCAACGTGTGTCAAACAATCTGCTCAGTGCTAGGGCTACACCACTGTACAAGACAGACATGTATCCTCTTTTTTATGGATTTCACAATAGATTGGGAAGAAATACAACCAAAAATAACTATGACGTGTGAGAGTACTATGATAGGGAAATTGGGCTGTTGGCACAGGCCCACTTAGAGGAGTATCTAACCTGGCCTAAAGGGGATGTTCTCACTTTGGAAGTGAGCATGTTTAAGAAGGAAACTGAAGGATGAGTCGAGCTGAGCTGTTTTTAAATAAGAGAAGAGAACCAGAAGGTCTGGCAATGATTTTCTCCTGTGTAGTGCCAGCTCCTCCCATGACATTTGAGATATACAAAGTCATATTTGAATGTTTCGTTGTGACCACTGTGTGTTACTAGAAATAAACTCAGGTCAGCAGAAATCACATATGACTACCACTCTGTTTTTCCAACTACTGGTATACAAAACATCTGAAACCCTGCATTCCCCTCGAATGTAAGCTAGACAGGCCTTTCAGTTATTTATGTTCCAGGATCGTTGTTTAAAAAAATTACATACGTGTATATGAGAGTGAATTAATAATCATGAAAATAAGAATTACTGTATATCTAATGCCTGCTATGTGTCAAGAATTTTTTTTACATTCGTTAGTTCTAATCTGATATCAACAATCCAATAAAGTTGCTATTTTTATCACTATTTTATACAAGTAAAAGATGAGGTGAAATTAGTCCAATTCTTATTCTATTCTCTTAATCATAAAGTTATACTTTCATAAAATATTAAGTGTGCAGATGTACGCTAATTAAAACATGGAACTTTCCCCATTTCACACCTTTTCTTTGTTAGTCCCTGTAATTTTATGTTAACTTAAATTTTACAGTTATAAGTTTATATTAACTTTTCAGTATCTATTATTTTTCTCTGGCTTCTTCTGTCATTTTATGGTAAATACTGTCCCATGAATTGTTAGATCCAAAGTCTTTGTGACTTAGAGAAAGGTAAGAATAACAGGGAGAGGTGAAGATGATATACATTTTTGATTTTGGGGATCATCACTCTAGTTTTTCTGGGTAGGTTCCACAAGAATTTTGAGTAACACTACACGGCAATGGTAAGTCTTTGGAACATTGTACTTAAAAATACGGATGCAAAATCCATAGGGGATTCTAGCAAAACCCAGGGAATAAAAAACATGGAAGATTACCATGCTTCCTCTAGAGCAGGGACCAGGCTTTCACCCTGGTATCTTTAGTATCCAATTATGTTCAATAAATTTTTGGTGAAGTGAAGAATATGCAGATGGAGGGGAAACAATATCTGTGATCAGCAATATGCTTAGCACCATTATTTTCATCAATACAAACATACGGGAATCATGTCTGCATAGTATTTTGGAACAGTTGCCAAGGGTAAACAATTAATGGTAGAGGGAGTTTAGGAATTTTAGTGAAAATGGAGAGGAGATCTGAAAAGTTACTATTTAAAAGATTGATAATATATTAGGTCACAAAAGGTCAGTAAGTTTCATGAAGTTAAAATATAACAACTGTTCAATCACAAGGCAATAAAAATGAGAAATTATTGACAAAATAAAAAAACAAAAAGGTCCTTTCACCTGTAAATTAAAAATAAATAAAGTTTTCTGTTAACTCTCAGATGAAGAAGGAAAACAAACTAAAATTAGAGAATTACTAAATGGAAATGATAATAAAAGTACTACATAGTAGAACCAATGGCATATATTTAAATAGTAATTAGAGGAAAATGCAAAGCACTATACACATATCACTAAAAATGAAAGAATAAAAATAAGATTAAGACGTCTGGTGCTGCTGTATTAGTGCATACACAGGGAAGATGGAGGAGAGGCAGGTGAAGGAGACACCAGCCCTTGATGGTGTTAAAACAGGACATTTTTCTATCTCACCAACGTGAAGTAGAATAACAGAGACCGGATTTGCCCTCCCTCATGAAGTACCTGAAGACCTGGATAAGTAATGTGAAACAACTGTGTTAGGTACGGCATTAGATGTCAGGAAACAAAGAGCAGTGGTCCCTGAGAGGTAGGAAGCCAATAAGATGGTCCCTACAGTTGTCCCAGATCACTTCCTGGACAGTCTCTGGGATGCAGGGAGGATGGGAGAAACGAGGCAGTGTGCTGAAGTCTCCTTGAGTTGAGGGGGCATAGTGAGGTCAAAGTAGTTATGGTTACCGGGCGGTAGTCTGGAGAAGAATGAGCTGCAAAGAGAAAGGACAGTAGAGATTTGAAGAGCCCCCCACCCCCCCAAGGATTGAGCGAAGTGTCAGTGGTGCATGTCAGTGATGCACCTGAGCAACTTATCTGGAGCAGGGGGAAGTGAATTACCGGAAAGGATGATAAGGAATAATTTTTAAAGCCAACACAGGGCCCATAACGGGAGCGGAAAATCTTATAATTCACAGAGCATCAGGTGGAGTACTCAGAAGGGGTTTGTCTCAGTAGTGTGGGAAATTAGCCCTCGACTAAATGTCACTCTGGCCCTGCCTAACGAACTTTAAAAGCAAGACCTGAATGGGTAAAACTAATTCCAAGTAATTTGACTGTGTCCAAGAATAAATCTCTCAAGAATATTTATAGGAGTTCAAAAATATTTAGTGCCCCAAAAGATAAAATTCACAAATTTTAGAAATTACCTGGAATACAAAGAAACAGGAAAGTACTACCTGTAATAGATTCTATTGAATGAGGAGAAAAATCAACCAAAAAAAAAAAAAACCCACTTAGAATTTATATGGATGATATAATTAATGGTCAATTACATTAAAATAGTTATCATATCTGTATTATTCCATATGTTCAAAAAATTAGATGAAAGACTGAACATGGTAAGTAAAGAGTTGGAATATTTTAAAAATGAACCCCCCATTGAAATTCTAAAAATAAAACAATGTTGGAGGTAAAAAATACAGTGAGTAGGATTAATAGTAAAGTAGACATTCAGGAAAAATGATTAGTGGACTTGAAGATTTATTAATAGCAATAGAATCTATCAAAAATTAAACATAAGAAAGAATGAAGAAAATATATAGTGTCAGTGAGCTAGGAGATAACTTCAAGCAGCCTAATATTTAATATACACGTAATTTGAGTCCACACAGGAGAGGAAGGAGACAGAAAAAGAAAAGAAGAAGAAATAGAAGAAGAAATAATGGCTGAAAAATTCCAAACTTAATGGAAACTATAAATCCACAAATCCAAGGAGCTCAATGAACTCCAAATGTCAGAAAAAGAAAGAAAATTATACCAGGGAACATTGTATTCATTTTCTAGCAGTACCATAACAAAATACCACAGACTGAGTTGGCTTGAAGGACAGAAATTTATTTTCTCACATTTCTGGAAGACAGATGTCCAAGATCAAGCTGGTAGCTGGTTGGTTTCTCTGTGGCTTCCCTCCCCAGCTGTGCTCTGTGTCTTTACGTGGTCTTCACTCTGTAACTGTGTGTGTCCCGGTTTCATGGTCTTCTAACGAGAAATACTGGGTCAGGGCCCACCCTAATGGCATCAACGTAACCTAATTACTTCTTTAAAGACTCTATCTCCAAATATAGGCATATTCTTGAGGTACTGCAGGTTAGGACTTCAACATGTGAATTTGGGAGAGAACATGAGTCAATCCATAACACACACCAAATTCAAGTTCCTTAAAACTAGTAATAAGTAGAAAATCTTAAAAGCAACCACAGTGGGAAGGGAATGTGCATCATATAAAGAGAAACAAAGGTAAGAAAGATGGTAAATTCCTGGTAGGAAATGATACAAGTGATAAGACCCTGGAGCAGCAGCTTTAAAGAACTGAAAGGAAAAAAAGACAAAACAAAACTGTCAACCTGGAATTCTCTACTGAGCAAAATGACATCTTTTAAGAAACAAAGGCAAAATACAGATTTTGTTGAACATACAAAAGCTAAAATATTTCATCATCTGCTAGCATACTGAACTATACTATGTGTTAAAGAAGTCATTCAAGCAAAAGAAAAATTATGCCAGAAAGAATCTGAATCTATGCAAAGGAATAAAGAACACCAGAAATGGTAACTGCATTGGCAAATAGAAAGATTTTAAAAAATCTTTTAAACATCTTTAACACATGATGCACTTTTTTAAAGCAAAACTAATGAGGTGAAATATATTAAAAAATCCATAAAAAATTTAATAAATTGGAATTAATGAAAATGAAGAACATCTATTCTTCAAAAAACACTGTTAGTAGAATGAAAAGGCAAGCCGCAAGCTGGGAAAAAATGCTTTCAAAGCATGTATCTGATAAAAGACCTCTGTCAAGAATATATTAAAAACTCTCAAAATTCAATGGTTAGAAAGCAAGCGATCCAATAATAAAATTAGGCAAAAAATTTGAACAAACACTTTACCAAAGAAGATACATGAATGGCAGATAAGCACCTGCAAAGATGTTCAACATCACTAGTCATTGGGGAAATGCAAATTAAAACCGCAATGAGGCAACCACTCCATACCTAGTCAAATGTCTGAAATAAACAAGACTGACCCATACTGCCTGTTGGCGAGGATGTGGAGGACCTGGAACGCTCATACACTGCTAGTGAGAATGGAAAATGGTGCAGTCACTTTGGTGAACTTCTTTGACAGTTTCTTAAAGGAGTAAACTAAACATACACCTACTATATTGCCCAGCGACTCTATGTCCAGATAGTTACCCAAAAGAAATAAAAACATATTCTCATACAAATACTTGCACATGAGTGGTTATTGGAGCATTATTTGTAACAGCTCCACTCTGGAAACAATCCAAATGTCCATCAACAGGCTGAAGGACAAAAATGCAGTAAAATACTACTTAGCAAAAGAGGAATGAACTGCTGATACATGTTGCAGCAGAGATGAATCTCAGAATGATAATACTGAGTGAAAGAAGCAAGATAAAAGAAGTCCATAGGTGATTCCATTTATACAAAATTCTAAAAAATTCAAACTGATCTATAGTGAAAGAAATCACTATAGGTTGTCTGTGGTTGCCTGTGGTTGTCTCAGGGTGAGGGCTTGGGGAGGTGTGGGAGGAAGGTATTACAAAAGGAAGCAAGTTAGCTTTAATGGATAATGGACATATTCATTGTCTTTATTCTTGTGATAATTTTACAGGCATATACATAGGTGGAACTTAAACTGCGCAATTTAAACATGTGCATATTTTATTGTATATCAATTATACAATAAATTGTTAAAACTGTTAAAAATATTAAAATAATAAGAATAAATGAATTACATACCCAGACCCCCCCTCCCCCCCAAAAAAATCTAGATAAAAACATCAAAGTAAACCAAAGGAAACTCAAGTGAGGAAATTTTAAAATATAAAAGTAAAAATCAATGAGGTAAACAATAGAAAAATAGTCTGCCTAACTAATAATTCAAAACCTTGTTGCTATAAAAAATGACAAAATAGACAAACTCACATTTGATTTTTCAAGAAAAAATGGAAGGGGAAGAAAAATTATACATAATTAGAAATGATTAGAAAGGAAATAATCATTAAAACATGAAAATCCCATTTCACAATAAATTCCAGAAAATATAATACAGTCCTTGTCTGTTTCCTTGGACTCAATTCTAGCGGCTTTCAAATGTTTCCATTTTAAACATGACAGTGGAAAATGTCACTAAATTATCTTCATCAGAAACTTCATCATAAATTTATATTATATTGGGTAAAAATTTCAAAATAGCTCTAGATTTAATCATAAATTTGGAGTGAGGGGTCAATTAGGTTAAGACAAAAAGCAATGAATGCAAATAGCTGCGTTTCTTGTGTTAGAAGCAAACTGTACAACTTGGATTTCTTCAAATTAAGTTTCATGTAGAATTCAGTGTTTATTAAAGGACAAATGATTTTTTTAATGTCCTAATTTGAAGCTTGCGTATCCATTATTAAAAATCAACACCAAAAGTTTAGAGTTAGATGTAGCAAAGCATTTTATGGGTAGGGATATGTTATCACTGACATTGTTTAGAATTATTGGCTGATGATAACAGTAAAAATAAGACTGTTTTTAGTCACTTTCATTATTTTTTAATTCTCTACACACAATGTACCTCCTTATTGCCTACACCCAGGGAAAAACCACTCCCATTATGCCACTCTTAATATACCACTGTCTCCAATTTCTTTGTGAATATTTCCTATTGAATATATATTTCTGCAACCATGTTTCTAATTCTCAAAAGTTTTGCCTTGTCCTCTGGATGTTCCTGCTTTACATTCTAGATAAACTACTGCCTCTTAACTCTTTGAGGGTATCAATTTTACAAATCTCGGGGGAGGGTTTCTGTTTCTTTCTTCATTGACTATATTTCCTGAGTCATTTTTTATGTTTGGTTTTTTTTAAATCATTTTTTCTTTGTTTCCTGTTAGAAACGTCCCTCAAATGTCTGGAAATGCTTGGTTCTTTTTTATATTTAAGAGACAGTCCTAAAAAGTTGATCAGAAGGTATCTATCCTTGTGGCTGAGGTTTTCACCGTTGAGTAGAGAAGCACCTAGTTAGGGGACCGCCCCTGAAGAAGTCAGATTCTTTCTCTTCACAGCTCACTTGCACCAGCAAGGACGTCTCCAGTATCCCCAGGATAGGTGTGGAAAGGGGGCAGGCAGGCGTAAACCTCTCTGCCAGTCTGGGAGCTAATTGGAAAAGGGGTTTCAACCCATAACACACGTCAACATCAAATTGCTTAAAACTAGTAATAAATAGAAAATCTTAAAAGCATCACTAATGTCTCCTTATTCAGACCTTACAGTTTGTAGACTTTCCTTTCATGATCTTGTTTTCAATTGGGCGTCTGACCCACATGCTTAACTGGTATCTGAGTCCCAGAGTCTCTGTGTATTTCAGCTTGTCTACACTTTTGCAGTGGTAGGGGAGGGAGGGATGGTTTTCCTGCCTGCCAAAGCTGAGAAGGGTTGGACGGTGGTTGTTACTGGTCTTCATACAGACGTCCACATAATTCTCCAGATTCCAGCTCCTACCCACTGCCACCCTCGTCTACTGGGTGCCTCTAAGTTTCTTTCCCATCTGCAGAGGACACTTGGGCTTCAATGTTTTCTGCTCTGTTAATTAGTGCTCAACGATCTATTTTACATCTTCGACAGTATGTGGATTTCTCTCTTCATCCCTCGCTTCTTCCCTTGTTCTCGTTGCCCTTATGATTTTCTACCATTTTCATTCCTTTGCTGTTATTTTATTAGACCATGCAGAGCAAGTGGAAATAAATATGTTCAAACTCTCATATTTAACCAGAAGCTTGGACTCTTCCTCCATGACAAAATTAGAATAATAACATTACAATTTACATATTAAAGTTGCCTGTAATTATTATTTGGATTTTTTTTTTTGCCTTTTAAGAAAACTGCCGTAGTATGTGGTCACTAATATTTGTTAAATTTAATCTGTTAGAAGAGAGAAAAAAACATCTCTTAGCCTCCAAATAAATTTATTTCATAGTTACACTTATTTAAAATATAAACATAAAACAAATATATTTTTATAATCTGTGTTCAGAGTTGAATGAATAATTGTCAAATAATGAGAATGGAAAGGAAAGGAAAAGAAAAACAAACTGTATCAAGAGGAGATGAACTTCTTTTCCACACTTCCCTGGCACTGAAATGTGCTGTGAGCTTCTGTCTTTGTGATGCTTTTGGCATTTCACGTCCATAGCAGGACGACACTCACATGGGTTCTCTCCCTGATTTTTCCATTTCTTCACTAACTTAAACATTGTGGGGTCTGGCTGTTTTACTCACCAGTGGTGGAATAAAGTAGTTGGCTAGAAATTGATTTTTTTTTTTTTTTTTTTGAGACAGAGTCTCACTTTGTTGCCCAGGCTAGAGTGAGTGCCGTGGCGTCAGCCTAGCTCACAGCAACCTCAAACTCCTGGGCTCAAGTGATCCTACTGCCTCAGCCTCCCAAGTAGCTGGGACTACAGGCATGCGCCACCCTGCCCGGCTAATTTTTTCTATATATATTTTTAGTTGTCCAGATAATTTCTTTCTATTTTTAGTAGAGACGGGGTCTCGCTCAGGCCGGTCTTGAACTCCTGACCTCGAGCAATCCACCAGCCTCGGCCTCCCAGAGGGCTAGGATAGAAATTGATTTAAATTAACTTTGATATTTCAAAGATAGAAATCATGTTTTCGCAGTATTACCGCAATACCCATGAGGTATTATATAGTCAGTTGGATATAGGTATGTGTTTATCAATTGGTATTTTCTCATCCAGGAATACTTTCCATGATTAATATTGTTTTTCTTTTGGTTCACTAATTTAGTTTCTAAAAACCTTCTTAAGTTTTCTTCTTTCCACACCCAACTCCACCCTAAGCCTTCCAGAAAAAATAAAGTAAAAAATAAATAAAAGAAAATAGATCATCATGAGTTGGGGCAATGTCCTATATGTTCCAAGATAACATTTAAATATTTTAGGAAAAATATTTTCTTTCAATATGAAAGAAAATCTACGTGTCCTTTCTAGAAAAAATATTTATATTTCAGCTCAGTGGTAAAATATGACGTAGCCCAGAATTCCAGGTCATTTAATGAAGGCATCTGTATGTTCCTGTTTTGTTTTTTTTTTTCCTGGAACATTTTATTTACTACTATAATATTTTGTAAAAGCTAGAATATCTTCATATGATTATTTAACTAGCCTGTACTTTACTCTTCCAAAAGGGTGAAGCGTGTATAATATAAATTGTATTGAGTTACTGCTATAGTCACATGTTGTTGATTTTAGTGCAACAAATGGCTGAAAACTATGTAACGGTGGTTAAGAGTGATGGATTCTGGAGCCAGAGTACTCAGTACTAAATTGGAACTAACTGATCAACACTTATGTGCACATACAGAAGTGACATTCACCAGAAATCAAGCAGGTGGGAGGGGGAGGGTAAATTCACACCTCACAGGCACAGTGCTCACTAACTGGGTGAAGGGCACACTTACAACTCTAACTCAAACTGTGCACAAGTAAATTATGGAACCAAAACGTGTGTACCCCCCAAATTCTGAAATTTAAAAAAAAGTGAAATTTTATTAGAAAAAAAAGAAATACAAAGAGATTCATTCAAAACACAGGCCCACTCCAGTGAGCTTGGGAGTGTATTCTTCACCTCCAGTCAAGCCCTGAGATGCCTGAGGCTCGGCCCAGGGCTGGACTACAACCTCGTGAGAGACCTGGAGTCAGAGGCAGCCTGGTGAGCAGGGCCCAGATTTTTGACTCACAGAAACTGTGAGATAATAGACGTTTGTTATTTTAAACTGCCACATTGTGAGGTCATTTGGGGCAGCAGGTAACTGATACATTGTTCTTCACAACCATCAAGGCTCCTTGCAGTGCATTGGCTGCCATTAGCTTAATTTTAATGCTAAAATATTGAACAACTCAGAAATTCCCACAGATACCATGTCATTCTATTGTATTTCTTCTTGCTTTTGTGCATGTGTTTCTTCTTCTTATTCTGCCCTTCATCTCTCCTTGTTCTCCGTAGACTTCCCTAGGTGGTCTTCTTAAGTAGCACTGTTCTGTATTCCTTCTGCGCATTTCACCTGCTATTTCTGTGATCTCCTGTTACATTGTCATTATTTGGGGGATACAGTGGCTCACAAGCATCAAACCTAATTATATGTTCCTGTTTTCTCTGAGTGTATTTTTAAAAATGACACCTACGTTTCCTCTTGGAAAATACAAAGAAAATCCTTTTTTGAGAGCTGTGGGTGCCGGGCTTCTTTATTTTTTAAACTTGGGATGAAAACTTTTAACACGCCACATCAGCTCGCATATTGAACCTGGTGTAAGGTGGTTCCACCACGTTGCTGAAGTAAATGTTAACTTACAGTATGTGCATAAACAAAAACAGGCACAGGGAAATCACCAGATCTTCTGCATTTTAAAAATGCCCCCTGGCAATTTTTTCCTTGAAACCCGCACTGACAATAAAAAGAGAGGCATGCATGCGGAAATGCACAGTAATGGCTTGTGAAATAACTTTCCAATTGCAAGGAGTCAAGCATTCTGGTTTCCACTGGGCCCACTAGCCATTACGTGGCTTTAATGGGTGCAGGTGCAGTTCTTTTTTCGTTGTTTTTGTTTTCACCTGATCCCCTCATCACTGGCTGTTTCCAGTGGGCTCCATCAGCTCTGCTCGCCCCACTCAGCGCTGCCTTGGCAAGTCCAGTTTGCCAATGGCAAGGAAAAAAATCCCCTGACTTCACCACAACCAAATAGTGACCTTGTATTTTTAAGTTCATTGGCCTAAAACTGTGGAAGCCTTTGGCCAGGTTGATTTTCATCAGTCAGTCATGCTTTTCCTCTGAATGTCTTGATTATTACCTGTTCATTTCCTAGGTACTAAATTCTAGAAGATCCCTGATTGTTCTAATTCTCATCAACCCTCAATATGCCCCTTTGCTGATTTATTTTAATAATTTATCAGTTTGTCATGTATTGTTATAATATATAATCCTTAATTGCCTTGTTAGTAAAGGCTTCCATAGACTTTTGTCCTTATTATAGGCTGATTCTTTTTTAAAATGCCATGCAAAGATTTCCCTGCATGAAAAAAAAAATGTTGTGTGTTTTGAGCATAGACACTGTAAGCAGGAAACAGAAATCTGATTGGAAATGTTCCAGAAAGGGTGGAGTATTTAAAGGAAATGATTCAGTTTCATGGTTTTCCCTCGTAAATCTGTTTACTTGGAGAACTGCCATAGATACTCTGGGAGTTTGCTGTAAAATCACACACCTTGAACGATGAGTTCCTGCTCACTCTTTCCAAATGCACAGAAGACTATTCGTCTGTTACAGGTTAATTTTGGTTTCTCAGATTTTTAATAATTAAGAAATTGCCTTCATTCTTCACTGACAATTCAAAGTGCTGTCACATACAAAGACAACGGACAACTTAGAAAATGTATCTGAGTTTCCATCTATTTAGGAAAAAAAACAGCATTTAGAAATTCTTTTGAACACCGTCACTTTTAATTCTTCCTGTTCCAGTTCAACTTTTAGAAGCAGAGAAACAGTTGTCCCTAATTGTCCTTCTTATCTTTCTCTTCTTTCCCTGACAGATTCCTCTTCCAGCTCCAGATCAATTAATCTCCTCCAGGAAAGTCTTCCTTGACAGCCTTGCTGTGGTCCCCACGCTGCGTACTTATCACATTGCATTGTTATTTTCTACATTCTCTTTGCATCCCTCTAGCCATCCAGCTCATTCTTCCATGTATTCCTTGTGCTAGGAAAGGGTCTGTTATATAAAAGACCCTCAACAAATGTTATTCAGGAAAGGAAGCAAAAAGGAAGAACTTCAGTATAAATTTGCATCATCTGCCAAGAGCCATGAAAATAAATTTGGCACCATTCTGCCTCTTGATGAATCGTAAGCCTTGTTAACGTGCTTGGTGTGGATTATCACCCAAACACCCGGGAGTATACATGTGTGTGGCTGAGTCAGCGTCACTGTGCCCACACTGGTAATGTAACTATGGTTGCTTGTCATCTGTGGGTGGCTATAATTTAGAGATAATCATACAATAAATTCCGCCTATAATAATTTTGAGGTCTATGTATATCTACCAGCCTGAAAAATCTATGAATTGGGTATTGGATATAACTTAAATCTTATAAAGGCATGCAAATAAATTTTTAATAAACTACTAAATCACTCTTTGGATTTATGCCAATTTTAATGAAACACCTAATATTGTCTCAACATAGCACATTAAACAGGGAATAAAATAAGAAGGATCTAGATAGCATTCTTCTAAAGAAAATAAGACATTACCTAATGAAAGGCATTACATTTATTTATTCATTCAACAAATAATTATTGAGTTTCTAATAAGTGCCAAGCATTGTTCTATAAATCTGCAGTCCCCAAACCATGGGCTGTGGACTGGTACCAGTCCATGGCCTGTTGGGGACTGGGCCGCAGAGCTCCGGTGACACCTGCCCCGCCCTGTCCGTGGAAAAATTGTCTTCCATGAAACTGGTCCCTGGTGCCAAAAAGGTTGGGGCCTTTGCTATAAATAGTACCAGGCTATAGCCAAATGTTTATATTGTCATATAGAGCAAATCCCCTGCTCTCTAGAATGTCATGGAGATCACATTCTAGCAGTAGAGATAGGCCATTAAATGAATCTGTCATCAATTGATGATAGACAGACAGACAAACATAGAAAGCAAAATGTCAGCCTTTGATAAGTGCTGTGAAGAGAACTAAGGAATCGGAGAATGGAGGGGCTATTTTGTTAGGTGATAAGTGGAGAACTCTTTATGAGAATATAATAGTCATAAGCTGAAAACATTTTCTACAAAGGGAATAGTTTTAAAGATTATATGACTTTGGATAGGAGTGAGATGGAGAAGATGAGTTCTGGATGTCCACGGAAGCCAGAAAAGCCCAAACGTGAAATGTTGGTCTTGATTCAATTTGACATGAAAATGGCTTTGATGTCTTATGTTTGAAAGCTAAAAAAAAAAAAAAAAAACCACACACACGAATTCATCTGAGAAGCAGAGGTAATGTTAGGTCCTACAGGAGATGCAGCTCACTTCAGCATTTCCATTGTCTCAGTACTTCACGTAAGGAAAGATGATTGAGACATATATGTGCACAGTACTATTTATGAAAACATATGAGATCTTATGGAAAATATTTCTCCTACAAAGTGTCATATCAATTCACTTGATTACTCTAACTACTTTTGTTGCTGGCTCAATCTAATTGTGTAGCTTGTTAAATTTAATATTTATCTTACATGACATCAAAAGTTACATAAGTATATACGTGTGTGTGTGTGTGTGTGTGTGTGTGTGTGTGTGTGTATACACAATGCATTTAAATTATATAAGAATGTATAGAAAGGGTCAGACTGCTTTTTCAAGCATTTTGTTAATGCTTATTGAAGTATTAGATATTTTGAGGTAGATCGGCAAGTAATTAGTTAATGGCAAGCAGGAGTATTTTTATTTCTAGGAAGGAATTGGATTTAAGTCATCAGTTTTCTTTTTCTACTTTAGGTAGCCAGTAAAGTTCTCAGATAAGATAGAATTTTCTTCTTTTCACCATCATCTAAGAGTTGTATTTGACATGACATGTTGCTCACAAAGCTAAACCAAACTGTTTTACTTCCATTTTGTAATATTTTTATTAAAAACACACAGGGAAATAGTAAATATTAGTTTTTGAAAGCATATTTCCAGATAGAAAAAAAAGTTTTCATTTCTTGCTTATAGAGGAAATCTACATCCTTACCCAAAGTCTCAATTTTTAAATTAAACATAACTATTAAATTTGGGCTTAAATTCATGAATACACTTGACTTCAATGAGTTAATGTATTGTCATCTGTGTGGTCATAGTGAGGCTTCATTCTGTAATAATGCTCATTTTTGATATATAATTCCTTGAATTTCTTCCACTAACCCTGTAACTTGGCATGTAGATACTAAAGTAACAATCTAAGACTAGCACAGAAAGATTCAGCAAAAGTATTTGTAGAACTATGACTTAAAGATCCCAGTCTTTAAAAGAAAAGCTGTATATAACTTGTTGCTAGACAATAACAAAAAATAAGAGGAAGAAAAGTTTTAAACGTCATAAACAAATTTTATTCTTTGGATAAATTTATATTTACATGTAATATTTTCCATGCGTATGCATATATACATACACACTTCACACAAATAGGTTTATCCTGTCTTGTGGTTAGCTTTTGATCTCTGATAAGATAGGAAATTCGTTTGGTGATGGTGATTAATATATGTAGATAAATGACTATAAATATAAAACAATATTAAATTGAATCTTAAGTCTGTAATGTATAATGTTTTAAACTAGTTTTTATAAACTAGTTTCTTGCTTACTCTAAGTATGGATCTTGAAAAGTGAGTACAATTCAGCTGTTCAGTGCTATTTGAGAATGCGTAGAATTGAAATCTATAGAATATGACTTAATTTGCCACGTGTCAGAAGCCATAAAAGCAAATGTATCTAAAGGTCTTTCATGCCTACATGTATAATACAAGTGGTCTTTTTCATCATTTATAGGAAATATGATTGTTGCCAGATTGTAAATATAGGCCAGGCTGTTCCTCGGGAGATTTAGTTTAATGTGTTTGCAACTCTTTACAGATGTGTTTTCCGCAAAGATAATATCTTTATATTTTGCTGTAAACTAAAGATTACATTATTTAATTTATCTCTTAATGTTATAACATTACTTACATAATTCATTTCAGAAGGATTGATTATTCATGATTTGCTATTAAAAAAAGAAAAGTGTGGGAAAATGCAATGGCAGTTTCTTTGCAATAGAAACTTGTCTCATTTTAAAGACTGCAGTATAATGGCCTCAGCAGATGTGCTGTCACTGCCTTTCGAGTTCCTAGATGTCTCAGGAAGACTCCAAGGGCAGGATGCCTTCGTCTCAGGTCCTGGTTGTGAACCCTGCTGTGCTCTGTGTCTTGGTTGCAGCTGTCCTCCAAACCCGACCAGCCTGCTCAGAAGTGTTTGCTGTGGCTCACGGAGAGAACTGGAGGCAGGGGATGGTGGATAGTAGATGACAGACACTCATCTTCACTTTTGAAAACCTTCACGTACATGTTTTACTAATATGGGTCAGCCTTGAAGTTTTTCATATCAAAGGGCACTTGATTCTCTGCATGCAAACACCTTCACTCCCTTACCATTATGGTTTTCTTCTTTTTCTTTTTAAAGGTTGTTCATTCTTTTAATCTGTATTAATACATAAGATCTTTTCAGCATCTAAATTATTCTTTAGGAGTCATTTACGTTCTTGATAGGAAGTGCATTGGTTTGAGAGTTTGACCACTTTTTGTAATAATGCTAAGCCTCAAAATTCTCCTCAGCTTGATAAAGTGAATTCTATGACTAAAAACGACCCAAAATCATCTCAGATGCACATCACTTTATTTTAAAAAATGTCATGCAAAATGCTGCTCTACTGGGTGGGGAGGGAGGGTTGGTCACCTTATATGTGAGACAGCAAATATCCAGAAATGGTGGCTGCATCTCACTTTGTTGCAACACATCAATACTCATGTTCGGTGATTCACCCAGATGCTACGTGTTTTCACCCATCGTGCAGTGAAACCTCAAAGAAATACTTGTAATCTACTCTGCATGCCCTCTGAAAGTTTTCAGATGGTTATAGACAGGGTAAAACAATGATGTTCTGCTCTCAAAAGTGATGATGTTTGAGCAGGATAGCAATATATTTCGATTACATATGTGCAGATCTTTCACTAGACTTGATGTCATTGTCTCATTTCATCCTGACCTCAATCCTGTGAGCTACTTATTGTTCTCTCCCTTTTACACATAAGAAAACAAACTAGTTAAGGAGCTTGTGAAAGGTCATGCTGTGATGAGAAGTATGGAGCTAATGGCACAGGTTGTGTAAAAATAATGTTACTAAAATGAACCAAACCTTAATTTAAGTTGCAGGTTGAAATATTACATATGGATATGATGCACCAAATAAAATTACATGCATTTCTGCTAAATCTTCACCAAGATTCAGTTTGAGAATTGCGTGTGTACAGGTCTCACTTAGCAAAAATGAATTGCAGAGTAGCTCTTTTTTTACTTTTTAAATAAACTTTTTATGTTAAAATGTTTTTAGATTTATAGAAAATTTGTGAAGATAGTACAAAGTTTCCATGTACCACACACTCAGTTTATACTGTTATTAATACCTTACATTTGTATAATACATTTGTCGGAATTAATGAACTGATGTTGACTCATCTTTACTAACTCAAGGACATACTTTATTTTGAGGTCCTAAGTTTTTACCTGAGGCCATTTTTCTCTGCCAGGATCCCATCCAGGGTACATGGAGTCATTGTGTTTCCTGAGACTCCTCTGGGATGTCATGGCTTCTCAAATTTTCTTTGCTTTTGATAACTTGGACAGTTTTGAGAGGTCCTGGTCAGGTGTAGTGGTCAGAACATCTCTCAGTCGGGATTTGGCTGTGGTGTTTTTATTTGTGTGGTGTGTTTCTTGAGATAATAAATCTCCCAAGGAATTCAAATTCTACACTAATTTTCTACTGTCTTCTGGCCGTTAATCCCTTCTAGTTTGACATAATCATGATGTAGGGACCCCAAGGTACAAGCAGTTAGGAACTGGGGCTTTCCTGCAGGTGAAGAATTGGGAATTTCATAGAGTTAAAACAGACCTATTTTGAATCTTTTTTCAACCACTTATTAAATTTTTGTATTTGGGCAAATAAGTTAATCTAGAGTCAGTTTATTTATAAGTAAAGGGCCATCTTCCACTATAGAGGGTGTTGAAAGTATTTAAAGAAATGAAGCATGCTAAGTTTCTGACATAGTTTCTTGATGTAGTAAGGTATTAACAAGTAGTAACTTTAAAAAATATTATTAGATACTCTATATAGAATTGGTGCACAGAATAGGCCTTAATGAAATCTATTAAAAGAATGAGTGATTTGAGAAGTAAGCCTACTTTGGTTGTGAAGATGTTTAATTTGGGAATACATAGTATCCCAAGAGAAGTGCCATTTTGCATATATTTTCATTAGAATGACACCAAGGCTTTTTCTGCAAGTAAACAATCTGTTTGGTGGTTAGAGTCCTCTCTCCTACTTTGCTGTTTATCAAATTTAGAGGTTGGCATCACTCAGGTTGACACAACTTCATTCAGGAGTAGAAGTGAGTTGGCTCCTTGCCGGCAAATCACCTTTGGGCCACAGATGACGAAGATTGCGTTCATGGTCAAACGATAATTAATACTATAGTGAAAATACTCTTGTATGGGGACAAACAGCTGTTTACATAGACTTCTCTTCAAGCACATAGTGGAAACAGCAAGAGATAGTTTGTAACCTTATTTGTAATGCATTTTTCAGTTAGCCTGTAAACAGTAACCTGATTAAGCCCATTCAGACCTTGTGTGCACAAAATTGACCATTAGGACAACAAACGAGAAACTAGGAAATGGTCTTCAGAATATGATAATCTAGATAAGATTAAATGATCGTGATACTAGGGACTGGCCTTTGTATCCTTGGCTTTAAAGAAACCAGAATGAGTTCAAAGGAAATTGGGCCCTGAGCCCAAGAAGAATTAGGCAGGAAGCCTAAAGGAAATTTCATGTTCTCTGTTCTCCTTTCTGCTTTCTGTTTAATTTGGTTTTGGAAGAAATCTCTATTTATGAGACATTTTTCAGTTTATCTGAAGCAGGTGGATGATGGTTTTGAGTCTACTGAGATGTAGAAGCAGAGAGGGATGGAGGAGGAAAGAGGGCACCACTGGCAAATGTCAGATGAGCTGTGGAAATTGTAGATAGAATTTTGTTATCTGTGATGTGAAGGGAATTTATAACTTTTGCCTGGGTGAGCTGGATATTGGATTGTTTGTCTTTATTCAATAGTTTAGTTAATTTGCTCTGCATTATTATAATAGAATTATAATGATCTCAAGAAAGAACTCAAATAGTTTGATTTACTAGACAATATTTCCATTGAAGCAGGTTCCATATATTCATAAATATATCTAAATATAAAGAGGACTTATTTCATTTTACTTTAAACGCAGTCTTATTTTTTAATGACATGAATATAAATGGGAATAAATATTTGTCCTGGGGGGAGGTAACTAATTACTGCATCCAATAAGAATAAAAATTTATTTGTCCCAAACAATATTTAGAAGTCATTTATTATGGCTAAAATGCTCTTTAAGCTTTTACTGATAAGCAAAGTATCAGAAAATCTCAGGTATGGAAGGAACTTTAAAATTTAACATACACAGAGAATATTACTAAGATGTTTACAAATAAACTTCTGTGTCTCTGCAGTTGGTAAATGTAAATACTAGCTTGGTAATGACTTTAATTTTACTAAATTTATTAAAATTTTATCATTAGCAGAAAGGTGTAACAGTGATATAGCAAAGCCAAACACTAAAGTCCATGATGGCCACAGAGGTAAACTGATTAAAACGAGTGGCAGAAATATCTCAGTTCAACAATTATTGAAATTGATGAATAAAGTATAATAGATAATGCAAAAAAAAAAAAATTCCCTTCCAGCTCCAGGGACTGGGGTTGCCATTTTTTAATATATAGTTAGGATGTAAAGGGTACAGTCTGGCACATTAGGAATGTTACTATTAAGTATAAAATAACAATTTTGAATGGGAAAAAAGAATTTTGAACAGAATATTGGGTTCTAAGTAGGTTTGTTACTTACAATCCATTTTATTCTGAACAAACCATTTTCATGTCTAGACCATTTATGAGCTGGAAT
Source organism: Lemur catta (assembly GCF_020740605.2). Lineage (NCBI taxonomy): Eukaryota > Metazoa > Chordata > Mammalia > Primates > Lemuridae > Lemur > Lemur catta. The sequence goes on from NC_059151.1 coordinate 1,267,754, forward strand.
TGTTTTATCTATAAGTAATATTATGGTACAGATTAATGGAATCTAGTATAAGCTTCAAATAAAAATACTTAGAAAATTATAAAATGCAAGTATTACTAATGTCTCTGTTAAAGGAGTGTACTCTTCTCAAATTAGCAAATTTCAGCTGAGCCTCAGAACATATTTCTAGATTATATAATTATAGAAAATACAAACTCATTTGGTGTTCTGTTTACTGCTTTGTAAGAACAAAACATCATTAGAATTAATAAATTTTGAAGCTCTCAATATAGCCAATATTCCTAAACACATTTTGCAGAAGTGTGTGGGGGAGAGGACTAAATAAATACTTGCACAAAAAAAGAGAAATATTCTTGGGTGTAAACCTTACTGGGGACATGGGGTGGAGCACATGGAACTAGAAAATGTCGACAAAATTAATGAGCAAATAAATAGCAGCCCTGTGTTTTGAACGCAGCTAGCTTGCACATGAGCCCATTGTGTGTTTCCGCCTCAGATGCTGTGACATCATCGTATCTGTGGACAACCTCCCAAGCATCCAGCTCTGTTTCCTAAGGCAGTCTTCATGCATACATCGCCAGGACAACAGCTCTAAATGGTCTGTGATTTCACTACTAATCAATTGCTTTGACAAGGAGCAGTCACTCAAAAAAAAAAAAAAAAAGAAGGATGCTGAGAGTGCTGGCATCTAACCATGCACTGCCGTGTCCCTTCACTGCTCTGCAGTCGTGTTCTGAGGTCTTTCTAGTCTGCACCTTGGGATTGTCAGTGGCTTACAGGAGCTGTCCTTTAGCACTCAGCAGCTAGCAGGTGTACGTTTATCACGTTGATGCAATAACAGGGATTTATCACATTGAATGAAATTGCTGGCATTTGACAGGCTACTTATTTGGGTTCCTAAAATACAGATCTCCCACACAAAGACTATGACTACGGTGTTCTTTCTCTCCTCTCTTCTTCCACATCTCCTCGCCACCCTCCTTGTTGTAACACTCTCCAGATTCCCACAGTCTCCAGTCCTGGAGTTTGTCTTGAAACAGCAACAGGCAGCTCTCTGCCAGCCAGTGATGATTTTGATTCTGTGTGTGTATTGCTTAACAGATGCATATTCCACTCTGACACAAATCTTACGTCCTTAAAATGATTTCTGATTTAGATGGAAAGGGGAGATCCTTAATTTCAGTGAGTTTGATGTGACATGCATGAAAGAACATCTTTCTTATAAAATATGACTTAAAAATAGGAAGAACTTTGGAAGAGAAAGTTTATAGTGAAAAAGAGATAGACAAATACCAGGCATTTGAGTTGTTTCCATTTTTAGCTATTAGGAATAAGCTACTATGAGTATTCTTTTATGGTGGACTTGCTTCTACAGTACCATGGGAAATATAACCAGCAGTAGAATTGCTGGGCCATAAGTTGCTGTTAGCTTCTAAGTTAGTAAAAAAATTAATAATTTTTCACAGTTTATATGCCCATTAGAAATGTGTGAGACTTTCAGTTGCTCAATCACCTCTCCAAAATGTGGGATTGTCAGTCTCTTTTTGAGTCATTCTGGTGAGTTTGTAGAGGTACCACAGTGTGGTGTTATTGTGCATTCCTCTGATTTCCAAAGGGCTTGAACATTTTTTTTTCATGTGTTTGCAAGCCATTTGGATGTCTCTTCTGTGAAGTGTGTTTAAGTGATTGCCCAGATTTTTACTGGATTGTCTTTTTCCCAGTGATTTGCAATGTTCCTGACACAGTGTACATTTGAGCTCTCAGTTACATGCACTGAAAATATTATTTCTCACTCTATAGCTTGCCTTTGCATTTCTTTACTGGTATCTTAGTGAATATATACTCCCAATATAAATGTAGTTCAACTCGTCAGTGTTTTCTCTTGTGAGAATGTGGTTATATACAGTCATAGGTCTCTTAATGATGGGGATGCACTCAGAGACATGTATCATTAGTGATTTTGCTGTCGTGTGAACAGCAGAGTGGCTTACACACACCTGCAGGTGTAGCCTACTACACACTTAGGCTGTGTGGTGTAGCCCATTGCTCCCAGGCACCAAACCTGCACATCGTGTCACTGCACTGAACACCGTAGGCAGCTGTAACACACTAGTAAGTATCTGTGTATCTAAATGTATCTGAATGTAGAAAAGGTACAGTAAAAAGTACAGTATTATAATCCTGTTGGACCATCTTCATCTATGCAGTCCTCGTTGACCAAAACATCGTTACGTGGCACATGATAGTATATTAAATACATAAACCAGTCACATGGTTGTTTATGATCATTATCAAGTATTATGTACCATATATACCTAACGGTATGTGCTATTCTTTATGTGACTGGCAGCTTAGTAGGTTTGTTTACACCAGCATCACTACAAACGTGAGTAATGTGTTGTGCTATGACATTAATGCAGCTGCAGTGTCACTAAGTGATAGAAATTTTTCAGCTCCTTTGTAATCTTACAGGGCCACCATCAGATGTGCTGTTCATCATTGACTGCAGTGTTGTTATGTGGTGCACAGCTGTGTAAGAGAATCACACAGTAGAGTTCTGGAAACAATTTTGACTTTCTATTCCCTGAAGACCTTGTGGGCAGCCACGGACTGTGATGAGAATAATCATGGTTCTGGTTTCCTTATTTTTTTTTTTTTGCATTGTTTACATTGTCATCTTCTATAACACCTTCCTAGTACTCCATATACTTGACTACAAACCAGTTAGCATTGCCTTTGTCTTCTCTGACATAGCTACTATTTATCTGATTTTCTTGCTATTTCTCAGGCTCTTTTGCCAAATTCTAAGATATATGACTTGAAATGGTGAAATTCATAGAGCTCTCTCCCTAGAATTTCTTTTTTTGTTTCTCACTGTTACTGCCTCTCAGGTGTTCTTATCCATATCCATGGATTTACCTATCATTTATATGCTGATGACTTACATATTAATATCTTCAAATCAAACAGCTTTTTTGAAATCATGATTTATAGACCCAGCTGGCTAAGTAATATCTCTACCTGGATGTCTTACAGGCATCTGAAATCAAACACATCCAAAAATGAATTCATGAACTTTCTACAACTCTTTAGTGTTCTCTAGTCGGGTAAATCATACCACCAAATACCCTCTAGTGCAAGTTGTAGGGAATTATCCTTTATGCCCACCTTGTTTTATAATTATCACCTATTTGTTAAGTCATCTAATTCTACCTTTCTACCTCTTAAATACAGTCTTCACAGCATAATGACATTTTGGTCAACAACGAATGACATACCCAACAGTGGTCTCATAAAATTATAATGCCGTGTTTTTACTCTACCTTTTCTGTGTTTAGGTATGCAAATATTAATACTTACCACTGTGTTACACTTGCCTACAATACTCAATACAGTAACATACTCTACAGGTGTGAGCCTGAGAGCAATAGGCTATACCATACAGCCTAAGTGTGTAGTAGGCTAGACCATCAGTTTATGTACGTACACTCTATGATGTTTGCACAAGGATGAAATCACATAACGACGCATGACATATTTCTCAGAATGTATCCCCATCCTTAAGTGACTCATGACTGTATTTGTTTTGTTTAAGCATCCATCAAATCATAGATAAATGGCACCACTAACCCACTAATTAATCCTCTTACTTTTACTCCCTAGCTTCAATCCTTTCTTCATATTGAAGAGTTATCCATCTATTTAGAATGGAAATATTAACTTGTCAATCCCTCTCTTAAACCCCTCCAATGGTTTCCCATGCCTTTAGGATAATAAAAAAATCCCTAAGCCCCTAAAGTGGCTTAAATAATCAAATATGACTTAGTCCTCACAGACTTCTCCAGCTCTGTTTCTTATCACTCTCCTCAGTGAACATCTGTCTTCTGTACTAGATTGTAAATGTCATAAGAACATATTATTTTTTGGCACTTTGTAGTGCCAAATTTATTTATGTTAATGTATTGAATTTATATAATGTATCATTCTTTTCCACTTTGCCATTTACATTTGCAATATCACTTTTTTTTTTTAGTTTTAGATGTGTATCGCCACTGTTGTTAGGAATTTGCCGAAATTCATTTTAAGTCCAGCCTTTATTCATTGTGTCTCTAACGAGATCTCTTCTCATCAGTATTCTCTCTAAAATTTCTGCCACTATTTGCTTATATGCAGGGGGACTGGCTTTGCCTTCTTGTAAAGATTATCTGTTTGGGTCATTTACCCATGCATTCAGCCTGTGTATTCTTTGTCACACTGTGACAAGGGACAGGGCTTATTCTTTCCTTTTGGCAAAAAACTGGGGCTCTGATATTAAAGGTAATCTTCTGTTTATACCCAACACAGCAGAGTGAATACCATAGCACTCTCTATTTGACTACTCTCTCCACATTTTTTTTCTATGCAGAATGTGATAGTGGTTTTTCTCTGTAAGTGTTTCACCCTTTATATAGGCAACTTTTAATGCATTGTATCTTTGTATCTTGAGAGCTATTGTATGCATCATTAAAGAGAAAGAACGTTCATCTATTTATTTTTAAACATTTATTGAGTAGTTGGAGAACCACGAATAGTAGTGCTACATGATGTTTAACACCTGGGAGGCAGTACTGCGCATTAGGTGTGAAGCTTTGAACTCTGCAGCTTGGGTCTGGATCTTCATTACGTCACATAATAGCTTTTCAAGCTACCCGACCTCTCTTTGTCTTGGTTTTCTTGTGGATAACATAGGAATAAAAAAATTTCATCTTACAGAGCTGTTGTAACGATTAAAAGAGAAAATACTTGTAATAGTATCCGGCATTTGGTAAGTGATTAATAAATCTTAGCAATTACTAACGTAAATTTTAGATAAAGAAAATTCTTTCATTTGAAATTGTTGCTTATACTTTAAATATAGTCTAAAATATGACATATGCCAATAGCTTATATTCTCTAATGTATAATTTGTAATATTATATAATTTATGCAAATGAATAAATCATTCCAACTGTGTAAAATGGTACATACTGAAAAGTCTCTCTACCACTCCTGTAGAATTATCTTTTAAAATAATGTTAAAACTAAAGGATAACATTTTAAAGCATTTATAATATACTTGATATATCTCAATCTTAAATTGGTAAGTGCTTTGCATACTTAAATAAGAGGATTCTACTTTTAATACTTGTGTCATTGTTAGACTTTGTAACATTCTGATATACTTTATTATAATTACTAGATTTACATATGGAATAGTGCCATTATCAAGCTCATTACATTCATAGTAACAATGAGATCTATGAATAAGAATCATAAATCTTGAATTATGGTCTTGGAACCCAGCCATAAATTTTCAACACCAGCGAAAGTACACCTGTCTATCAGATAAGAAAACACAGTGGTCGTTAATTATATTCTTTCTTTCATTGTCTTATGGGCTTGGAACCATTAGTGTTACTTACAGGACAGGCTTTGTATTTGATTTAAGTCATGTTGAAAGCTGCAGCCCATGTGTGAGTTGCTTTCGCAATATCATGGTTTGATCGTGTAGTAAAGACATCAGAAACAAAATGTGCTTTGGATTATGTGAGGCTCTGCTTAAACTATTCTTTCAGAAAGACAGAATCACAAAGAATGCTGCAAGTTAACACAATGTTCAGAGTTTCAGGAGTTGTGCACCTTTTACTTGTCAACTTGTAACAGAGACCTGAGAAATGAGGAGAGAGGAAAAGGAACGTGAGGATTCCCAGGCAGGATGACAAATTTTCAAACACAAAGTCTGTCAAGTAGCATACTTTCAGTGTCACAAAAGTTGGAGTAAGTGAGGAGCTTTGTGCAAAATGGAGAGAATTGTCTTTCCAAATTTCTTAGCTTTTAAAACTTTTTAATTGGGCCGGGCGCGGTGGCTCATGCCTGTAATCCTAGCACTCTGGGAGGCCGAGGCGGGTGGATTGCTCGGGGTCAGGAGTTTGAGACTAGCCTCAGCAAGAGCGAGACCCCATCTCTACTAAAAACAATAGAAAGAAATTATCTGGCCAACTAAAATATATATATAGAAAAAATTAGCCGGGCATGGTGGCGCATGCCTGTAGTCCCAGCTACTCGGGAGGCTGAGGCAGGAGGATCACTTAAGCCCAGGAGTTTGAGGTTGCTGTGAGCTAGGCTGATGCCACGGCACTCACTGTGGCCCGGGCAACACAGCGAGACTCTGTCTCAAAAAAAAAAAAAAAAAAACAACTTTTTGATTGAAAATTTTAGTATAATATTTGTTACTTTCATTTTTCCTAAAGTATTGCCATTATTTACTCTGTATTCTCCAAATATCAGAGTTGCTATTTATAATTTTTTATTTATTATAATTTTTATTCATTAAAGTTTAATGAGAGATAAATAGGAACTGTGAGATATGCCAGGAGGAGGAAAGCCAAGAAGAAGAAAAGAAAGGAAAAGGAAGAAATTGAACAAGAGGAAGAAGAAGTGATCTCTGTCTTCTGATGTCTAAGTATAAAATATTTTGACAAGTAAATAATTACTAGAAAAATAAAATCAACAAGAATATGCAGGTTCTAAATAATATAACAACAAATGTTGGGATGGATGTGGAGAGATAGGAACACTCATACACTGCTGGTGGGACTGCAAACTAGTACAACCTCTGTGGAAAGCAATATGGAGATACCTCAAAGAACTAAAAGTAGAACTACCATTTGATCCCACAATCCCATTACTGGGCATCTAATCTACCCAAAGGAAAAAAAGACATTCTATAAAAAAGACATCTACATTAGAATGTTCATAGCAGCACAATTCACAATTGCAAAGATGTGGAAACAACCCAAGTGTCATCAATACATGAATGGAATAAGAAAATGTGGTATATGTATACCATGGAGTTCTACTCAGTCATAAGAAACAATGGAGATCTAGCACCTCTTGAATTATCCTGGATAGAGCTGGAGCCCATTCTACTAAGTGAAGTATCACAAGAATGGAAAAACAGGCACCACATGTACTCACCATCAAATTGGTATTAATTTTCCCATGGGAGCTTTGTGCAGTTAAAAATGGGATTCTATATTGAATTATACCTCCTCTACACAGATACAGTAAGAAATCATTGGCAGTGGCCAAAGACTAGTTTCATATCTTTGCAGCTAACAAAAATATTCAAAATATTTCTATATAGCCTTCACACACACACACATACATACACACACTGGAGAGAAATATTATTCGTCTTTTACAGAGAATGAGATTGAGTCTCTGAAAAGCTATAGCTTCTTCAGGCCTTTTGACTCCTGGTCCTTTGCTCTCTTTATTGTGTCTTACTGGTTACAACTAACCAACCAACCAAAAAACAAGAAAAACCCCAATAAACTAGCCTTCCTGTTAGGATTTTGTGAGGGCCAGATAACACTGACTGTTTGGGGTCTGGGTAAACTAAAATGTTGCCTGATCTCATCAAATTTTGCTTTGCAGATTACTGGGAAGCCATTGGCCTTCATTATCATTTAACTCCTAGATTTAAGAATCTTATGCAGAGAGTCAATTTGTTAAAATGAGGTGTGTGTGTGTATGTGCGTGTGGAAAAGTAAATTTTAGTTTTATGTAGATATGGATCATGTTGCATTTCTATAGGCTTAAGACAATATATTAAAATCAATACAGTGGTCCCCCATCATCCATGGGGGATTTGCACCAAGACCCCCAGTGGATGCCTGACACAACAGATCGTACTGAACTGTATATTTTCCCGATACATGCATATATAAGTATGTACTAATGAAATACATACGTTGTATGTATTTTCCTATGCATACAATAGACACATATATTTTCCTACACGTTTGATAAAGTTTAATTTATAAATTAGGGCACAGTAAGAGATTAACAACAATAACCAAAAAATAGAGCAATTCTAACAATATATTGTAGTAGAAGTTACGTGAATATTCTCTCTCTCTTTCTCTCTCTCTATTAAAATATTTTGTTATACTATACTTACCTATTTTTGGACCGTAGTTGTCTGTGGATAACTGAATTAGCCAAAGCCAAAAGCAAAACCATGGGCAATGGAGGACTGTCTTAGCTCATTTAGTATTATTTTCAGCATTCAACTGTATCCTCCTTATAATTTTCATCACTTTACTCGTTGCTTTAATTACTGGATGATTTTCATTCTTTTATGGAACCTAAGCTGATTTTTCTACTTACCAAACGCAACCCTCCTTTATCAAAATAGACTATTTTTTTGTTTCACTAGTAAATTTTTATATCCTTTTAATTGCTCTATGTACATCTTTCTTTTTTAAAGAACCAGTCCCATAGTACTGCACTATATACATCTTTGTCAAGGAAATTAATGTTAGTGTTGATATTTTAAAAAACCAATGCTGGATTCCTAGGAGAACACAATATTTCTGGTTGTGCACAAGTTGTTTGCCTTGGATATAAAAATATATTTGTACTTCAGTTTTGCAAGTGAGAACATTTTAATAAGTGAGGTTCAGAGGAGCATCAGCATTATTGGCTCCCATTTTCTCCCCTTCAGGAAGGATGAATCATCAGTAACCAAACATTAATAACACCTAAAATTCTAAACACGGCCTTTGAAAAGCACTGAATTTCACGGATGTGCCCAAGGGAGTTGCATGATACCTCTCCAAAGTAGGATGGCAGCAACTAACAGTAACTTGTATCTGTTTACTATTTTCAGTATAAGTGGTTTACCCTAATGTCAAAGAGTTAGAGATTGTTCAATAACACCAGTGGAAAAAAATCAGTGGAAACAGGAAAAATCAAATCCATCACATATTATATTTACATATACTTAACAAAACATTTTCTTTTTAACTGGAACTTTATAAACTATCTAGTTGCTTCATATTGTATACATGGTAGCATGAAATTGGTAGGAATCAGGGTGGAAATCTTGGAGGCTCTCTCAGAATTCTGCATACCATGGTCTGCCCTTCCTAACGCAGAATACATCCACCCTCCTCCCAGGGTCTCCAGAGGTCTCATCCCACCACATTATCAGTTGTAGTACAAAACCTCACCATCTAAATCAGGTGCAGATGAGATTCTTATGTACAGTTTATAAATGTAACACAATTTCTCTTTGCAAAGTAGAGACGATCCACCCACGACACTCCCAACATACCAAGGTTGGAGGGGTGGAGGACAGCAGATGCAACACTTGGGTTCATAAAAGAGGAAATGGAAGGTGAAAAGGAGTCACTGATCCAAAACAGTTCTTCAATCCAGCTGGACGCATGGGAGTTTCTGGATGAATATGTGATGGCTGGAAGTAACCCTCTGTGGCTCTCAGTTCTGACCTCTAGTCTCGTGGTTCCACCTTCGGAGCCATCCCTCCTTTTTATAAAAAGTAGCACACTTTGCATCTGAGTAGTTTATCAGCCTGTTTCCTGCCAGGAAAAGTTTGGGGATCTAATAATTTCTTTTTATCTGCTCTTTCTCTGTCCCTGTCGAGTCAAGGTTTCAGTGTGTCTGCTGATAGAATTTTCTCAAGGACTTTTGGGGCCTTCTGTAAATTTTGGCCCTCACTTCTTCAGACAAAAGTCATATCCACACATCTTTTTTGAAATAACCCCTTCTTTATTTTTGGTTCGTATTCCTGAAGGCCCTCTGGTTTGAGAAGATCTGAGGGGCAACTCGTATTCTCTTGAAGTAGCCTAAATACTTGGGCAGGCAGCAGCAGCAGCAAGAGCCCCGACAGCACCTTCAGCACTTTGCTTGAAAATATCCTCCACTATGCATCCAACTTTACCGATTAAAAGCTCTTGTTTTCCACATACCTGCAGGGGACGATTTTGTGAAGCATTCTACCATGACATAACAAAGGTACCTCTTCCTATTTTTGAGAACAAACAAGAGACATATAAAAGCAAATTAATATTTCTACACTTCCAGACATTCTCTCCGGCAGTATGTATCCTTCCGCAGTTTTTAAATCTAATATAAACATGTACAAACACATGTATACTTACCCAAAGTTCACTCTCTCATTCCTTTCAAAAACACAGCCTTTTGAAATCAAGGTGTCAGCCAGCTGCCTCCTCTTTTGGACTCTTAACTAAGGGAACATTTGCTTTCAGCCTCCCTCAGGTTATTTGCCAAATTCGGTTCTTTCGGTTACAGCAGGGGGCCCCTGTGGTCTTGCTGTCTGTCGGTTGGGGACCACTCTCAGCTCACAGAGGTGCTTTCCCGTCCTTGCCACATGGCGCCCGCCACACTTGCTGTCCTTCTGACTCAGACATCCCTCTCATTTTCTAAGGGCTCAACTAATTAGGTCAGGCCCACCTGCATGGGTTATTACTTAATAACTAACTCAAAGTCAACTAATTAGTAACCAGTTATGAGAATTATGTTCCATTGTATCCTCGGGTTCTGCCCATGGTCAAGGGAAGGGGCGTATAAGAGGCGTACACATCAGGAACTGGGAATTTCCTGGCTGTTCTAGAATTCTGCCTCCCACAATGGCATAGTCATGATCCAGACCCAGATCTCGCTTATTCCGAAGCCTCTTCCCTTAATATTGTTCCCACCATCTCCTAGAGCTATTTTGAAGCACATTTCTTAATTTAATCTTTTAAAACCAGCATAGGTGTGAATACTTTTTCGAAGTGTCAGACACAGGCCAAATTTATTTACCCCACAGCGATGCAGAGATAAATCCACATTTGCTCAGAAATAGAGATATTTGGTGTGTAGACATTTTACATATATAACCACTAATTATAATACTGAATGGGACAATTAATATAATTAAATTTTTCTCCTACCCAATCAATTCACTTAAATTAAATCCTTCTACGTATAGACTAGTTCGGCATATTGCTAAGCATCTCTCAGTTTATCTGGTTATTTGTAAGTCTCTACAACTAATAGTAAATGATAAAGTGCTACTGGCTTTTCTCTGCCCATTATGTAACAGGCTGACTATAAATATCTAGGTCTAATACGGTGCTGGGGCCCAGGCTCCTTCTACGTTGTTGCTCAGGCATCTTAAATACACATTTCCCATCACTTCTATCATGTGCCTTAAGGTGGCTCCTCTCTCCCCTGCCGTGATTCCAGCGTGTGTGGACAAGGGGAAGGACAGAGAGTGGGTGCACAGTCCCACTAAAGAGAATGACTAGAAGCTGCAAACATTGCTTCCTCTCACATCCATTTTTATACAGCCCTGTCAAATGTCCATTCCTGGCTCCAAAGGGATCTGAGAAACATAGTCCTGCCTGAACAATGACAGACCCAGCTAAACATTTTTATTATTAAAGAAAAAAAATGGACATGAGAAGACCACTAGCCATGACTGCCATGAGTTTTGTAATCAATGTCCTGAGTTTTGTTGCCAGTACTTTAGGTTATTATGAACAGCTCTGACCTACCATTCCTGGTGATTAGAGGCAAATAAATAACAGTGTAGGAGAAGTCTCACACAGGATATGAGAATCTAAAGTTTTATTGGCTTGTGTCATGGAAACACCTTTTAGGTGCCAGCAGAATAAAAAGATGGTAAAGATCAGTGGTTAATGAGAGATTAGTGGCTGTCCTTTGCTTTACAAAACACACGGTAGACATAATGCAGTCTAGAGAAAAGCGACAAAAACGTGTCAAGAGTTGTCAGTCACAAGTGTGTCACAGGCATCGTATCACTTTATGGGATATGAAGAAAAGGAGATGAGACTGACCATATAGGACATAAGAACATGTTAATAATAGAGCGGGGACTTGGAGATAGGTAAAATTTACCCGATTTATGAAAGAATAATGAAGAAAACGTAAGGTAACTTAAAATCTGAACTTAAAATCTTAAGTAAAGTAAGTCTGTGGATTTGTGATTTGATTAAATTAATATCACTTTGAAGACTCCAAATAGCTATAAAATAGTTTTTCCAGGCACATAAGTTACCCTAGGGTCACCACAATTTGACACAGAAAAATGCCTTTTTAGGGGAAATATAACAATACTTTATATTTTTAAGAGCAAAGTAATATCAACTTAAACCAAACAAAGGCACTTATAAAAACTAAATAATCTTTCTTCACTTCGAAACACCCCCCTCCAGTGCTATGTGTCCATTCATACTTTTCCTTTCTGCTAATATAAGAATATACACATATATGTACACATGGTTAAAATTTATTTTCTCTTTTCTTTTCAAAACACATTTCTTTGGACAAAAATCTTAACCACTTTACAAGATAATTAAAAAGTTCAATATAATATGTGAAAAATGTTCAAACTCACCTGCAATTAAATAGATATATATTAAGACAACTACCAATACATAATTCTCCTATGTCAATTTGACAGTTGTTTAATAAACACGGTTGGGAAGATGAAGGATGTGAAATGAGCACTCACATAAGAAGATGCCGTTGAAACCCGGCAAAGTCTCAGCAGAGACGTGGGCAATACGTGCTTTATAGCTTATAATGTCCCGACCTTGATCTACCTCTTCTGTTTCTGAATATTTATGGGCACAGATATCCATCACAGTCAGTTATAAGATAAAAAGTTGGAACAGATTAAATATGCAAAGAAAGAACTCATTAAAAACAGTGTTTATGTTTGGTGTCTATATCCGTTTAAAACTATTTTCGAAGAGTAATGACATTAGACATAAGCTTTTGCAAAACTAAGATTCAAACCTATATAAATCCATCAATCTATCAATATAACCTGTATACAAACCTATATAAATATGCTGCTAGCCAAATGTTTATCTCACATAGAGACATATTTGTTTATAATGTGTAAAAGAAGGCAAGAAAGTATTATAACAATTGCGATATCTCAGTATGGCAGAATTACCAACTGACAGGTTTTTTTTCTTTATGCTTCTCTTATATTCAGATTTTCTTCAATGAGCATGCATTACTTTAACAATCATAAACAATAATGATTTTAAATTTAATAGTAAAATAATGAACATTTAATTTTATGTGTTTATTCATTGCATTTACTCATTTACTTGACAAGGCCCCTTCCATCTATAGTGCACCATATTTATTTTCTGCTGGGTGGATGACGTGTAGCTGACATATGTTTCGATCATACAGTTAATCAGTTTTGGCAGTGACATGAGAACTTCAAATTCTAACGAAGTATTCTTTGCCCTAGACTACACTGCAAAATAAGAAATAATTTAAAATTAACTAAAGGAAGCCACCAGAACACTAAAAGTGAAAAAAAAATCAGTGCAAATATGTTTGTACAAAGCTTTAAAATCTTGGGCTTGTGAGAATTTTGGAGAATATTTTTGAAAAACTTGCCGTCCAAATAAAACATGTTTGTCTTGGATGCAAATTTATAAACAAAATGGCTGTATAAAGTGAGAAAGGCATGAGTCTTTGTTTGCTTCAATATTATTTTTAACACATTGAAATATTCCAGTAAGTGATTCGAATTGCAATTTAGGAGCCAACTGAGTCAACAAAATAAATATGACAATTTGATGCCATTTGAGGATATTGGCATTTTGTAGAAGAAATTGTCTTGTGGAGCAGATGGTTCTGGCTTAGGTTGCATCTCTTTTTCTTCTTTCTTTCCCCCTGGATGTAGACTGTTGCCATCAGGTTCAAAGCACGCTTGCCAACCCCAGTACCATGGCAGTAAGTAAAAGGCAGAGTGAATGAAACACTTCAAGGTAACAGAGGCTTTTAAAACTGTTTAGGATACAAGGAAATGCTTATACAGGTGATTAAGAGAGGGGATATACAAACATTACATTTTAATTTGGAAAGTTTCGCAATTATTTTAGAACCGTCACCAGAAGTTGATCAACCCATGCTCCCATTTTCTCCACACCATCATGCCACAGTAGTTGTCTAGCCGCTCTAGCCTCTACTTGAACATTTTTAGCACTGGAGAACTCTCAGTCTCTTGCAAGTTCTCAACTTGGGGTCATAAACTCCATAGGAGCACCTAAATGAGTTTCAGGAATTACACATAATTTCAGGGTGTTGTCTAAATTTTTGGATATTTAGGTTAAAGTCCATTTCTTCGTAATCTGTTTCTCGAAAGGGTCTGTGACTTCAAAAGAATTAAGAATCACTGCAGAGACGGCTGACTCCATTTTCAAACAGCTCACATAATTGAAAAATCAGATACAAAATGGTACTACAATAACAACTGCTACCTCTCTATATCAAAAAGGCCTCTGGTACAAGATAGAATAGGTCAGTGGAACCAATTTTATCCTCTGAAATCTCCACTCTAAACACTCTCATTTGTTTAAGCATCTCCTTTCTGATGACTGGTTGCCCCAACATCTCGTCTATTCTCTTCTATGCCTATTCCAGGTTGACCATTTATTGCTTCCTGAGAGATGGTTGCACAGATTGTAATTTTCACGTATGATCTGAGCCATACCCACCAAAGAGTGCTGATCCCTCCCCTATTTTATGCACTGATTTTATAGTAATAGAGAAACTTGCAGTTTTTAGAGGAAGCCATAATAAATGTTTGTCCTCTTTGAAAATCAATTTCTTATACCTGTTCAAATACAGTATTTACTAAAACTCAATAAAGTATACTGAGATTTTGCATCCTTCATTCCTACCCCACCCTCCAGCAACTGAATCTACCCTTTCTCTTACTAGAACAATTGATTATTTGACCTCACCCCTGTTGAAGCTCTCATGGGCTCACGTTTGACTTTCCATTCAGGCCAGGCTAAGTCCCCTGCTTGACTACGTCAGTGCTGATCTTACAAACCCTCCCAAATTTCTCACCCTGGCATGCAGAGAAATACAAGCCATTTAGATGCAAAACACTGAAGTTCAAATCTTATTTTATCACTTATCACTTGTATGATCTTAGACAGTTTAGTCACGATTTTGAAGGAAGACAGAAATTATCTTGAAATGCATATTAATCAAATGCAGTATTGGAACCTTGCCTGTGCCCTGATTTTAATCAGCTAACTCTTAAAAGGACATTTGTGAAACAACTGGAAAACTTAAGGTGTGATAAGTCTATTTTGGATGTTTTTAAGGGCCCTTAACTTTTAGAGACATACACTAAACTATGCATAGATAATGATATATTATAATATTTATGATTTCCTGCAATATAATTCAGTGGAAGTGTACAGGCTGCATGGATAGATGAGACAGGATTTGCCATGCTGACGATTTTTGAAGTGGGTTGGCGGGCACAGGGAATTCATTATACTGTCATACCCATGTTTGTGTTTTAGAACATTTGTACGATAAAAGTCAAAATTTTAAAAAAGAAAAAACTTTCTTATAGCTATTTGAGTTGAACAAAATTAGCTTACACTTCAATAAAAAGAGGCATATCTGTGGAATTACTTTATTATCCCTAAGTCTCAGGTATTTCCTCAGAGACATGAAAAGTCAAAACAACAGTCCTAACTTCCAAAGTTTCAGTCTCCTTGGAGGGATTCAGGATCTTTTTTTAAAAAATTTCTTCTTTCTTTCAACTTGTGCTTTGGAAACTGATTCAAGACTTTCTAGCTGAAGGGCAACGGATATTTAGAAACCGCCTATGCGCACTATGCTTTTTATACCAGTCTGGAGAGGAGCGAGTTTTATTCTATACCTGTCTTAGTTAGCCCTTAGAGCCCCTTGTGTGAATCAGATAAAAGTGTTCCTACTTCTGGCAGAGGCAGGTTGGTGTGGGTCTGGGTTGCACCCTTTGTTGATCCCTCAGCTGAACAAATTCAGTTCATTTGATCAGTTTGGGATCATAGAATCTTCTATTTTCCAGGCTCTATTGCCCATTGAAATGAATTTTTTTCCGTAGAAAATTACTGAGGTACCACCCCGCCCCTTCTTCCCAGGCATTACGGGGACAAACTATTTTAAGCTCTCAATAGTAATAGATGACTCCTCTCTCTATGTCACCCGCAGTCTTCCCCTTTTCATAAATCAGTGCACTGCACACAGCCATTCCTTCTACAGATTCATAAAGGAATAGAGAACAAGCCACACCCTTTTTAAATTAAACTTTTTAGTTTGAGGTAGTTGTAGATTCACATGCAGCTATAAGAAATAATACCATTTCCACTGTTTTCCCCAGTGCTAGCATCTATATAACTCTATAACTAACATGTGTAACACATATAACTATATAGCTAACATCTATATAACTACAGCACGATGTCACAAGCAGTCTTCAAGGAACCGATTTCCTGAAGAGCAGGAAGGACAGCCAACAAAACTTGCCTGTCACAGCCCTTGTTCTAGTCTGCTAGGAATTAGACTAAGACTATTTGCAAGGTCTGAGAAGAAAATGATCAAGTGCAATTGTTCATACCTTACATATAAGGGAAGGTCGTGCTAACAATGTACAAGGTTGTGCACGGATTTTCTGTGGCCCAGCCCACCTGAGGTATTTTCTCTGACTCAGGTTTAGGTTTCATAGTTGAAGTAAATTGGATAATTGAAGGAATGGGCCAGATTTCACAGGCTAGGGGTATAATTTAGGATAAAGGGAGTGGAAGATATGTAATATGCGAATAACCCAAATTGCCACGCAGTGATAGAACGGTAATCATAAGGTCCCTTAGAGAGGCAGTATGACAGTGTGATGCAGCACAGGGACTCTGAGGTCTCACTGTCTCTCCCACTGACAGCTGTGCGATCCGGGCCAGCCCCTCAGGCTGCTTATCTGCTTTTCTGCTATTGAGTTATATGAGTCTTTAAATAAATTTGAGACATTAACCCCTTTATCAGATATATAGTTTGCAGATTTTTTTCCCAATCCACAGTTAGCCTTTTCATTTTGTTGATCATTTCCTTTGCTGTCCACAAGCTTTTTAGTTCGATGCAGTCCCATCTATTTATGTTTGCTTTTATAGCCTGAGCTTTTTTGGTGACATCCAAAAAATCATTGCCAATACCAAGAAGGAGCTTTTTCTTCTATGTTTTCTTCTAGGATTTTTAGGGTTTCAGGTCTTTCATTTAGGTTGTTAGTCCCTTTTGAGTTGATTTTTTTGTATGGTATAAGATAATGTTTCAGTTTCATTCCTTTGCATGTGGAAATTCAATTTCCCAGCACCATTTATTGAAGAGACTATGGTTATACTTTCATGGGTATGTAAACATGACATCCATTTTCCCACCCTTACCAACGATATCCCATTCCTACTCTCCTGGGGCTAAGATGTTTCCTTATCCATCAGGTGTATAATTCTTCTTGCAGAGCATCTACAGAATCTACAGTTTCCTTCCCACTTTTATGGCCAGAATTTCAATCCACACTCTAGTCACCTCTGGCAACTCTCTACTGAGCTCGTGCATTAAATACACCAAACATTTATTTACTAGAAATTGTGAAAATTTTGAATTATGGACTCTTGTGTAGACATATGTGTTTTAACAATGAAAAATCATTTCTCATCCTTTTGACTGTGATCAAGTGTAACAATGAAATACCAGTGTTGTGTAAATAGGAAGAATCATTAGGCTACATGGGGGCAGGCTAGAAGTTGTGATCCATGAGGAACAATTATAACGATGTTTATTGAAACCATATGAGTGGATATTTTTTCCCAGTGATTACTGAACTTAATATTTTCCACAGAGTGTAACTTTTTTTCTTAAATTGAAAGAGTCTATAATTGGTTTCACCAATATAGGAAAGTGCCTTGCTTCAAAACACAGTTAAAGTAATTCAGTGCAGTAAAATAATATTTTTTGAGGTACCCTTCTTGAATTTGGCAATAAAACTCAATATTCAGGGCCAAGAACAGAATAATGAAAAAAAAAAATTCTTGTAAGTTTTTTTTTCTTTTTAATGTCCAAAAGGACCTCCATATATTTTCTAGAAATTTTGTGATCTGAAATTGCTATTGTCTTTGGCTCTGATTTAACCAGTAAACTAGTTACCCTGAATTCTAAGACACTTATGATAAATGTGTGGTGAGTGAAATAGACCCTCTGTTTAGGGGGCTACAGTTTCTGCAGAAAAAAGCTATAGTAATCCAGGCTGTTTTCATGCCATGATTTTAAAAAGATAACGTTAGTATAATTAAGTCATAGTTTAAGGTGGAAAGAGGTAGGGAAGGAAATATTAAAACCAATGAAAACACTGCTGACCAAATTACTTTGGCTATTTGATGTAGTAGATACAATAGATTAAAAAGTGTGATTTGCAGCACTGTGTACATATGACAGACCAAGAGGGTTTGCCTTTCAGATTAATGAAGCTATAAAAATAAATTGCCACCTACATGCATTCTTACTAAAACTAAAGTTTAATTATGGGCTATAGTCCTTCTGTGAACATTAATAAAAGTTTGACCAAACCTAAATTATGCTTTCCACAACCTTCTTCAAGTCAAATGAAAAAAAAACAAACCTCAACCAATTATAGTAACTGTGCTGTGTAGGAGGTTTGCAAATATATGATACATTTTGACAGCTGTTTTTTACTGGAATTCTATCAAGACAATCACTGAAATATTTTGGAATGCTTAAAATGAGAGAATGCTAAATCTGTAGCTGTGCTTCAGCCACTGGAGGCCCCAGAGTTCAGAAGTGTTTTTTGGTCGCCGTAGTGCTACCAATTCCTGAAGTCAGCCATGTTCCGTAACCCAGATTCCCCAGTGACTGATGCAAAATATTCACTTTAAATGTAGTCCTGCGCTGTTCAAAATGTTTATACTATTTGTGCAAAGACATTTGTCCTTCTAATACACTTGATCAATAAAATGGAGAAATATTCAGAGATTATCCCCATAAAATGAATTTAAGGATTAGAAAATAATATTCCCAAACCTTCAAATAACAGAATGCTGTCAAAATCCAGGACGGGATAAGTGGACGTATGCAGTGCTGATCCCTGACCTTGTCACTGTCCAGAGTAGCTTAGTGTCCTAATTCGTGGGCTCTGCCCTGGATATATGTAGTAAACATACACTGTCCATGTACATCAATGTGGTTCATCTCAATTTCTCTTGTGTTGTTGTTGTTGTGTGTATTTTATTTAGAATGCATTAACCTGAATCTTAGTAAAAACCACTGCTTCTCCTCCTCTTCTTCCCTCTCTTCACTCCAATTCAGTGACCTTTTATTAAATTTGTCACAGCCCAGCTGGGTTCCAGAGCATCTAAGAAGTACGTGCATCTAACACTTCCTTCCGATTCTCTCATTCTCATCCAGTATTCCCTTTTTGGACAGCAAAGTCTCTCCCTCACACGACCTAAGAACATCCTAGGGAAACTCAAGGGAACCATGGTTAGAAACAGTTCATGTGGCCACGGGAAACCCAGGTTTTGCAGAACTATCAGTCCCAGCCCCTTTTTATAGTAGGTCCCTGCAGTTTGTGTTAGAACTCCTGAGGCAGCACTATATGAGACAAGGCCTAAAATATTCAGGGCATACCTGTAGACCAATTCCAGTTGACCTATTACCACTCCCTAATTCTGACCTTCACTTTCTAGAAATACCAAATACATGGAGTTCTTCCCTCTCTGCTTTGGTTAGTGATTATCCCTTCTTCCTGAATTAAAAAAAAAATTATAAATCCTCACTGATACAGGTCAAGTGTCAATTCCTCCAGGAAGCCTCTCACACCTAAGATATTTCCCTTGAAGCCCTGTCTCCTCAGACTGCTGGTTCTCAAACTTTAGTGCATGCCAAAGTCACACGGAGGGCTCACTAGCAGGCAAAGTCCTGGGACCCACTTCTTAAGTTTCTGATTCAGTAGGCATGGGATGGGAATTAAGATTTCGAAGGCCAAGGACTTGGTTTTATGTGTCTTTATATGTACTGTAGTCCCTGATCACAGTGCCTGACGTTCAGTAAACAATCAACAATAAAAAATGGAAATTCGTAGATTGAGAGGCAAAAACATACCTGTACCTTTATTTTACTAATAAACAACTAAACTATTAGGTAAATTAGATAAGTAATTTTACCTATCATGCCTTCAGTTTCCTCATCTCCATTTGAGGATTAAAAACTAGTACCCATCACATCTGGTTATTTTGATATGATTAAATTAAATACATTGCCATATATGTCATACATATACATGTATGTGTTTTATATAATTCTTTCTAGGGTGTGTGTGTGGGGGGTGTGTTTGGTGATGAGCTCATTGACTAGTACATCTTAAGTACCTAGTAAGTAGTACCTTATTAGAATTATGAATAAATTTGTTTGAAAAGTCTCTTTCCTCTGTTTGCTAACCTTGCTAAGTGCACGGTTTACACCAGCAGCTTCTGTGGGGGTGCAGGGCCAGGGGCAGCAGGAGGAAGAGAAAAGCCATTATAGAGACAGGACAAGAGGACACGTAATCAGCCTCAGAAACAATTTTCTGTGGTAACTGCAAAGTCCTTGTTTATTAAAAGTGGTTTAGGGTTAGACAATATGTTCTTGGATTTTCAAAGCTTTGGTTTTCCTTGGAATGGGTGAGCCTTTAAATTAAGTGTGGTTGACTTAACATAAACATCTAATACTTTCTTCATCTCCTGTCTCTGCCGTCCTCCGCACGTTGCCAAGTGACTTGAGGGTTGCTGAAGTTCAGTTTTTGAATAATGGTTAACATATATGATGCGGTTAGTTTCCCATCGTGACTGTGGGAGAAACCACAGCCCACGCAGGCTCTGAGCCTGACACAGGGGGCTGCCGAGAGTCCCACCGAGATGTTGCCCAAGAACAGGACCCGCAGGGCATCCCGCAGGCATTGGAGCCCAGAGCAGCTTCAGCGGGGTGTCACTCTGACAGCCTATATCTTGGGGATCCGTAGACACAGGTGCTGCCACTGCACCACCGCCCTGAGAAGGGAGAGGGAGGACTGGGCATCTCCATGCATCGCTGCTGCCAGCTCGCAATCACCTGCCCTGCGTCGGGCTGCTGTTGAGGCTTGGGACGTGGGCACACTGCACTCCCCACAGCTTCCCGCCCGTGCTGCTGGCCTGGAAGAGACCCTCCCTGCCCTCTGCTGGTCACAGGCCCCAGGTGCCATTTTGAGAGGTTAATGCTGGGCTGCACCCCACACCTGGGCTGAGCTGGAGCTGAGCAGCCAGAATGAAGCTAGACCCCCGTCTCCCACCATATAAAATAATCAACTCAAGATGGATTAAAGACTTGAATGTAAGACCTGAAACTATAAAAATAATAGAAGAAAGCCTAGAGAAAACTATTCTAGACATTGATCTAGGATTCTAGGAAAAGAATGCATGACCAAGACCTCAAAAGCACAGGCAACAAAAGCAAAACAGACCAATGGGGCTTAAACTACCAAGCTTCTGCACAGCAAAGGAACTAATCAACAGAATTAACAGATAAACTGCAGAATAGAAGAAAATATCTGCAAACTATACATCCAATAGGAACCTAATATCCAGAATTTATAAGGTGCTCAAACAACTCAACAACAACACAAAAACCAAATAATCCTATTAAAAAGTGAGCTAAAGACAGAATAGACATTTTCCAAAAGACAAAAAAATTACCAAAAAGCAAGTGAAAAAAAAATGTTCAACATCACTCATCATCAGAGAAATGCAAATTAAAACCACAATGAGGTATCAATTTACACAAATCAGAATGGCTACTATTAAAAAGACAAAAAAAAATAACAGATGTTGGGGAAGACGCAGAGAAAAGGGAAGTCTCATACACTGCTGGTGGGAATGTAAATCAGTGCAACCTCTCTGGAAAACAGTATTGAGATTTCTCAAAGAGCTAAAAGTAGAACTACCATACGATGCAACAATCCCACTACTGAGGATCTACACACAGGAAAAAAATCAATATATAAAAAAGATTCCTGCGCTTGTATGTTTATTGCAACACTATTCACAATAGCAAAGATACGGAATCAACCTAAGTGCTCATCAAATAGAGGGCTGGATAAAGAAACTGTGTATGTGCATATACACAATGGAATACTATTCAGCTGTAAAAATGAATGAAATCATGTCTTTTGTAGCAACATGGGTGGAACTGGAGGCCATTGACTTAAGTGACACATGTGAGACACAGAAAGACAAATATTGCCTAAGTGGGAGCTAGAGAATGTGCACACCTGGAAGTGGAGTGTGAGCATGGACGGTGGAGACTCAGGGAGTGGGGGTGTTGGGCGGGGGGTGGCTGAGGGGAGGTGCTGGTGGGTGCCACGTGCTGTGCTCCAGCGATGGGCGCACTGAACACCCTGACTCCACCCCAGTGTAGCAAAACAGCACTTGACATTTTTTAGATTAGTATAAATAACAAAAACTTTTTCATAATGTAAGTGAGCACCTAAATTTTGAAACTATGGTTTCAATAACTCTTTATCTGTAACAGGTTGTTCACACTACAAAGAAAGCATTATGAAACAGGATCTATGAGGGATACAGATACAATAATGTGTTGATCTTTGTTGATAGAATGGACATCTCTATCTTCTCACCCTGAAAATTTTAGTGAAATATTCTGTCAAGTAAAATTCAAATAAAGGGAAAAGTGCATTGTCCATTATTACTAGTAAAAGGGCTGAGAAGTTGTTGATAGGCTATTCCTTAAATTCACATGCATAAGGGAGAGCAAAGGCTGCATTTTGAAGTATTTGTTCCAAATCAACTTTAGGAATTATTAAACCAGAATCTTTTTCTTCTTCTGACCAATGGTTAGCAGAAGAAATCACGATGGTGAGTCAATCACGTTTCACTTGATTGCCTGTGAATTGTTTGCAGATTCTTCTCAAGTTCTGTACAGCTATGGCATCAACAAGGACAAAGGACAAAGGAGAACAAAATTGACTGTTGGTGCAATGGGGACAGGCAAGCCCCGTGCAAAAAGAGGTGCCACTAGCTTTCAGAAGGAAGGGTTAAGTAAAACTCAAATCCACCCCCCCCCAAGCATTCTAATTTCTCACACTCACACTCCTGTAAATTTCAGTAGAAATGCAATCCTTATGTTTTCAAATCATTTTCAACTAATTCGGCACAACAGTGTTTTGCAAGCACTTTTTGATGTCAGAGAAACATGTTCTTTTGTCTTTATAAAACCATTTTTTGTTGAAGCAGGAAGTCACACATTAGCATAAAGAACAAAACAGTCTATTTTTCAAAATGTGATTTAAACCTTCAGAATGAATTAGTCTAAAAAGTGTGTAAATATAATTATTTTATTCATAATTTTAATTAAAATATTTGAAAACATTTTTATCTCAAATACCTGACTTATTTTACAAAAGAAACACTAGGTGCAGGGATGGAAAGAGGGAGTGAAAAACTAATTTTAAATTTATTTTGAATGCAATAAGGCAGAGGTTTAGAGTACTTAATTAAGCCTATCCATTGTGAGGCCTGGCTTTACTGAAAATACATGTTTTTAGAAGTGGTTGAGTTCTTTGAGTTGTGATATATATGATTATCTTATTGTTTAATTTTTACTTCTTATTTTCATTCTTTTTCATTTTAAAAGAACAATGGAATTATGGGTTCTATAAAACATGCTTCCCTCATCAGCCGCTATGATGTTGGTTCACTGTGTGTCGTCTGTGAGCTCTTCAGACCTTCCCTCCACCTCTGTAGAAGCTCCCAGATTCACTCCATTCTTTCTGCCATCAAAAAGTCTCTGATATATGAAACCTCCAGTATTTAGAAAAAATTCTGCAAAAATTATCAATATTTGAAATAGGTCACACCATGCCTTCCATCGTTGCTTTCTATGTCCCTCATTAAGCAATTTGAAAGGAATATTTGTCTTTCTCACGTATAAGAATTTAATGTCAATTATATTAATTGTGATACATTTCATAAGTTTAGAAAAATTGCATCATTAAAAAATTACAATATGTAAAAATTTGCACTCTATATTATGGCATTTTTCTTGTTAATTTGTGTACATTTCAGTAACTCCTTTGTGCTGAAATCTCTCATTAACATTAAATGAGAAACTGGAATCATCTGTCCTTTATTGACAGAAAGTTAAATGGCAAGGAAGCTGATAGGAAGGACATATTTTAAAAAGTAGTGTAAATCGTCTGCGATAGAATAAATAGAGATGTAGCTCAACCTCTTACATCATCCGCATATTGGAGTTTAAATAAATTTTTCAAATTTACCTATCTCATCCGTAATGGGGACATAATTCACACCCGGTCTGTTTAAGTCCAAATTCTGTTTATGTTCTTTTATTTCACAAACAATAATTAAGTGCATGTAGGTTTGTGGAAGAGATCACGGCTTGTTATGGGGGTCAGATGTGTACCGGTGATTACAATATAGTGCGATAAGGGAGATGGTTACAACGCACAAAGACGTAGGAACACTGTGGTGCAGTATCTTGTCAGCTACTTCCCAGCCGGCTGCTGCACAGATTAACTCTGAATCTAAACCAAAGTAACTTCCACAATCACGATGGTAAATGTGTATATGTGTGTATGATAACAATAAAAATTGAGAAAAGATAATATTTGATAGATTTTAAGTTAAATAAAATATATTTTAAATATTATATGTAGAATATAATGTATCATATTCTGTATATCAAATATTATTAAAATTAATTTTACCTGCTTTTTTTCATTCTCGATATGTCTACTTTGAATCTCTCTGAGGGAAATCTTTTCAATTCTTAATTTCATTGGCAAAATCCTAATAATTTTAATGTGGTCACAATAGATAGTCACATGATTTACAATCAGATGGATTAACCATTGACTTTTGCCTCACATAAGCGTTATAAGTTTACATGGGTACCTTCCAGATGCAGGAAAAACGCAGAGACATTTTCATAATGGGTTATTCAGACCATTCTGAGTGGGTAGAAAAAAATCCAAAGCAAAAACAGCTTTTACATATGGCATCTATAGCTGCAATGTTATTTTGCAAAAAGTGCTCAGTGGAAGCAAAGATGTCCTTGACAAAGACCAAAAAAAAAAAAAAAAAAAAAAAAAGCCAACAAACTATTTATAGCTGGAGCTGTCAAATTTAGAGTAAACCTTTTCCATCTAACCACATTTGCTGCAGAATTCTTCTGGCTAATTGCAGGCCACTTCTGCCCTGCATGGAGACGTCCGTACTGTGGCACACCCTGTAATTATACGGGAAGGCATCACTCATGATTCTGTTGATAGTGCATTATAGCTAAATCCTTTGGGTGGAAACAGGAGAATTGCATTGTTTCGATCTAGGGGACAAAAGGTGAAACTTTTGAGGAAGTAAAATTGTCCACAGAATAAACCACACAAGTGTTCTGTGATAAAGTTTCATACTTTTAACTGCTTAGAGACCCTCTACAGTCTATGAAAAAGAGAGAGGAGGAGAGAAGGATGTCTATGCAGCCGGGCTTACTCCCTCTGGCACAGTTGACATGAGTCATAATTGCCACCGCCCTAGTGCAGGCCCTTATCACCTCTGGACTATTCGCTGCAAAAGCTTCTTAGTGCAGAAGCCTCCTAAGAGACCACATCAAGATCCCCTTTCTTCAGTCTATCCTGAGTACTAACCATTAGCACAACTTTCCAAACTCTCTGTTTCCAACATGTCACACATTCTCTAATAAACCTTAGCGACTCCCATCACTTGCTAGACAGAAAGCAGGTCAGTCCCCTTACCTGGCTGTCACCAACTCCCAAAGCTGTCCCCACCTTCTCTACTGGCCGTATCCCTTCCTATAGTGCTACATCAGTGTAGTGTTCAGAATGGTCCGTGACCTCCTGCATCCAGAGAGTTTGGGTTTTAAGTCCAGACATGTCAGTTACCAGATACTCGAATGGGGGTAAGTGATTTGACAGCTATAAGGTTCAATATCTTCACCTACAAAGTAGGTATAATAGTGCCTTCATTTTAGGGTGTTGGTGAAATTTTAACATATTAATAATACATGTAAAACACTCAAACAGTGCCTGGAGAATGAGTAAGCACTGAAAAATTAATAGCTATGTTATTGTTCTTGTTGCTTATTGGAGGACATATACTAGGAACCCACCGGCTGAACTTCAATACTGTGGGTTATGATAAATGCTAATTGATTAATCTAAATCACCCCTGAACTTTATGAATAATATGATTCTCCGCATTTATAGAAAAATTTGCCATGAAAACAATTCACTTAAATTGCAATAACCTTTTACCAGAATAGTTCTAATATACAAATTGGATATTTAAAACAATAACGCCTTTTCAGTGCTACCATGTTACATTGATACCCAGAAGCATATGTACTCAATATTCATTGCAAAGATATACCAAATATTACATTTCGCCTGTGGCCATAGCAGTGCAGTTAATGCTTTAAAACATGACTTAGTCGTATAAATTGTGATCAGCTCTGGTAATAATTTGCTTCTCATATTCATTAGATAACAATGTTTGCATGATTAAAAAAAATATAACCTGAATTTGCCATCTAGTTAAAATGGTGAATGTATTGGTGACTATTTCACTGAGTTGTTAATAATTAGTGCTTTAAGGACCATGGCCAAGGCCACGGTTGACCTGCGCTGTGGCCTGGTTAGTTTTACTCTGTTTTACGGCTACAGAGTGTCCCTTTTGCCTCAGCTGATTGACTCACAGACGACCTGCCAGCACCAGGTCAGGTGTGTCCACTTTGTGTTCAAAGCCCAGTGAGTCGGGAGGCGGCATCGCTGGAGGGCTGGTTGTAAAGACTTCAAAGTGTGAAGACGTAGCGTCTGACACTTGAGACTCGGGAGGTTAATACTGGTGTAAACTGAAGGCTCAGAGCCGGGAATGGACCAGAAGGAGAGCAGGTGTGGGGAAGACTTTAAAAAGAGACGGGGAATTGAACAAATCTGGAATGATGTGGGAATATTAGGGGAGGTAATAAATATATAAAAATGCAATATATGAAGAGATTTAAGACTGAGGAGGGATTTTGAAGAAAAGGAAGCTAAAATGCAAAATGGTCTTACGAAAGGGATTGCAGTAGGAGTCACGCAGTTTCAACAGTGGGAGACGAGATCTCTTTTTAATGAGACAAAGAGTAATGTATTCATACATTCTAAAATTTTAAAAATTAAGTTTGTAAAGATGGTGGATAGTATATGTCTATGATCTGCGCCCAGTAAGCTAAGGTGACCAGTGATTCAGCTGGAATGAACTGTCTTCCAGACCCAGTCCTGTCCCCAGGAGACTGCGGGTGTGGGCAGAAATCAGTTTGATCAGTTTTCTGAATTTCTTATTATTGCTAAATAAAGATAGGTTGCATTGGATCTTTCTTTTTCCTGTTCTACCTGATAAATTATGTTTTGAAAAGTTAGCATACCTTGTTCTACATATTCCAACCTGCTGTAATGGCCTATGTGTCAGCTCACTCAAAAGCACTGGAAAGTTTCCTTCAGCACAATAATTTTTCTTTTTATGTCTTCTGCCATTGCGCTTTCCTGAAACTCTAAGAAGTGGAACACTACTTTAACTTAGAGTTCTGGAACATGTGTTTGAACAGGTTGAACTCTATTACACTTCATCACTTCCCTTAAACAAGTGACCTAATTATGTTCTTTCCTTTTAAAATGTTTGTTGAGACATTCGCACGTGTTACTCAGCAACCCACAAACTTGTTAAAAGCACGTGCCGGTTTCCAGGCTCTGGACGTGTACTAGGTGTTGGCACTTGGTGTCAAATACAGATGGACGTGAGCATCATCATGTCCTTAGAGCCATGAGAGAGGCGTTTGTCCGTGTTTACAGTGGATTTTGAAGGCCTTTAGATAGTTCCAGTGAAAGGGAAATACTTGGGACAGAGCACACATTCCATAGAAAACTATGCAAGAAATCAACTCCCCAGTGAGTTTTGTGTCCGTGATTCTTTTCTCCAAGACTCTCGTAATTTGGGAATAATTTTAATGTCTCTGACTAATTTGTATTTTGAGTATGTGATTTAAAATACTTCCTTGGAGTATTTAGCAAAATTAGTTATCTTTACTTGCTTTCAGCTATTAATTTAAAATAAAGGTTAAAAAAATCTTTGTTTCCTTTTTTTAACAAATTAAACAGTTTAGCTGAGAGAAACTTCCAAGGGAATATTGGCAGTAGAAAAATAAGCCTAGTAAAGCCTGAAGTGTAAACCCTTATCTCCACTAGAACAAAAAAAAAAAAAATGAAAAATTAATTAAGGAACAAAATTTGCCCCCAGAATAAAGTCTGCACTGAAAATTCTGACCCAGGTATCAAGACAGTGCCCAAAGGGATGTAAAACCCCAAAGACAGGCCACCTATAAATCTCCAACGGATATTCATTCTACACACACACACACACACACACACACACACACACACACACACACACAGCAGTCACAAGAGGTTGGCCAGTGCAGTCAGTCCCTACATTCAACAAAGGCAAATTTCAGCTGCCAAGTACAAATTTGAAGAAATAAACCAAACTTGCCAAACATTCGGTGAAAACCAATAGCCAAAGAGAAGTACCAACCTAAATAAACAGAAAATTGAGGAACCAGAAAGAGTCAATAGCAAAAACAGGAAAAAGAAAAAAAACTTTAAAATTGAAATGTAATATACTTGAAGTGGAGAAGATATTGCATCTATAAAATAAAGTTGGGGTGCTATGGAAAAGAAATAGAAATTTGCAAAATTAAAAATACGATGTGATGAATGCTATAATTCACTCTTTCACTCAACTCTATTCCAGCTCCTTTGTGGTACACCCCAGTGCTTGCTAGAGAATGGAGTCTGCGTTTCTCAAACTCCTCTCCCGCCTGGGTCTTGTGAGGGACCCAGCTAGTTTCTTCAGAGGAGACACGGGGGATGAGGCTAGGACAGCAGGCTGCGTGGAAGCCGGGCTCTGTCGTGTCTGCTGGCAGGTACTACCAGGGAGGCATTCGGCTTTCCTGTGGCAGCTCTAGCAGAGGTCCAGGTGTCTTCGTGACATTCAGAAGTAGCATGTGACATCTGTTTATGGGCCCATGTCAGGGCTGGGGCTGTGTGGTCTTGTAGCCAACAGACAATATGGTGGTATCTTATCCCTGGTTTGTGGCTGAGGCATTTGGACCTGGGGCCAGCGATCGTGACTCCTCACAGTGACAGGCAGCAGCACCTGCCTGGCCAGGGCTACCACGGCATTTTGGGATTTGCTCCTGGACGTTCTAATTACAGCCTCCTCTCAACCTTCAGATGACTTTGTAAACGTCTAATTCCATCTATTAATTTTTTTTTTTTTTGTTAAACTAGGCAGAGTGCAACTGCACCTGGACTGATGTGTGTGGGCATCTAAATAATGCAGATTCATATATATGGGTTGAAAAGTAAACTAGATACGTGAATTAATGGGCTAAAAGATCAAACTAGTCTCTAAAATGTACCACATAAAGACATGGAGATGGAAAATATGAAGGTAGGCCGGGCGCGGGGGCTCACGCCTGGAATCCCAGCACTCTGGGAGGCCGAGGCGGGTGGATCGCTCGAGGTCAGGAGTTCAAGACCAGCCTGAGCAACAGCGAGACCTCGTCTCTACTAAAAATAGAAAGAAATTATCCGGCCAACTAAAATATATATAGAAAAAATTAGCCGGGCATGGTGGTGCATGCCTGTAGTCCCAGCTACTCGGGAGGCTGAGGCAGGAGGATCGCTTAAGCCCAGGAGTTTGAGGTTGCTGTGAGCGAGGCTGACGCCACGGCACTCACTCTAGCCAGGGCAACAAAGCGACACTCTGTCTCAAAAAAAAAAAAAAGAAAATATGAAAGAAAAACCAAAGTATAAAAGATAAGTTTATAAGTACTACCATTTGTCCAACAGTAGTTATAAAGACTAAGACTGAAAAAATACAGAGAAATAATTAAAGAAATAGAAGAAAATAAATTCCCAAAATTGAAAAGAGTGTGTGTGTGTGTGTATATCTATCTATCTATCTATCTATATAGATAGATAGATATTTCCAGCTTTCAAATACACACACACACACACACACACACACACACACACACACACACACACACACACACATATCTCCATCCTCCAAGACAAGGAGAAAGTATTAAAAACCATCTATACTTATAAAGTAGGGTATATATTTTAAAAATCGTAAAATTTCCAACAACCTTCTCAGCAGCAGCATTGGATGCTAGAAGATAATGGGGAAACAATCTCCATGTTCTAAAAAAAACAAACTTTAATCTAGGTTTAAAGTTGGTTTTTCTAGACTCAGCCAAACTAGCAATCAAATATGAAGCAATTTTCTGAAAAGAGACAATTTTTAGAGTCAAGTCTCAGAAAGTCACTAACTACAGACCCTTCCTATTATAATTACTTACATGTAGTATAATAAGGTTATACCCCACCAATATGAAATAAATTCAAACAGGAAGCCGCTGAATGCAATGAGCAGTGGTGAGACTAGAGTGTTCTCCAAGTCAAACATAAAACTGAATAAAACAAGTAGCAGAATAATATATAAATTACAATAACAATTATGTTTAAGCATTATATGTACATATGTATGAATAATATGCAAAGGGCTACAAATGTTAACCCCCAATTTTTAGCAATGATTTCCTGTATGAAAGGAATTGAGCTAGAGTTTGGAATGCGGATAGAGGACTACAAAATGAATAATTTCTGCAATAAATTTTTTGCAATACTTGTAACATTAAAAATAAGAAAAATTTTGCTACTTTCCAAAGATAATTCCATCAATCAAAGTATTTTGAATCTAGAAAAAGAAAATTATCCTATATGTAATCATAAGACTATTATTTGAGAAACCATCTCTACAAAGAAACTTGTAAAGTTGATGAATTAATAGAATACATCAAAATTTGAGAATAAGATTAAAAAAAGAAGACATCCTCTTTGGAATAAAAAATCATATAAAATATATGCAAAATTTTCCCAAAAACAATTTACTGTGGCAGATAATTTGCAAATGGTTATTGAGGAGATTCTTCCAAATCTAGAGCCAACATGTAAACTATAACAAAGATAAAATGTAGACTCTATATTAAGTCTGGAAACATTTTTGAAGAAAAAAAACTTATTAGTGTTTCTTCAGCAGTAAGGGAAAATGAACCTCTCTAATGTAAAAATGGTATGATGAGAGTGTCTCAATTTGAAAGCAGTATCTTTTAATACCATCACGTTTTTTCCTGATGCAATACAAACCAAGAAACCTGGTATCAATTTTGTTTCACAAAGAGATTTTTCCAACTTAGCAGAGAATGTACTCATCAGCCAAGACAGATATTTGGTTCGTGTCAGCTATATTTCTCAGTGAAAATAATAAATTGGAGTTTTATGTATCTCACTATCTTATGAATTATGTTAATGTGAGTTCATCCCATTTGTTCTCATCAAGGGGAAAAATGTACAAATTCAGGAAGGTGATCAGATCCTTGCTGACCATGTCCGGGTGGTACTGTGTGATTCTCAGCTGGAAACCCAGTGTAGGGGGTGCCGTTCCCTTCAGCTCAGAGCCATTCAGGCCCCCAACTAGCAGCAGCCGAATCCCCCCTAAGACATTTCTTTCAGCTAAAAGAAGCCACTTTGTTCCAGGTCAGGCTCTGCCTCTGAGGGCAGCCTGTCTCCAATGGCTGGTGAATGCTGGGAGAAAGGGATAAAAGGGTCCATCATCTTTGCCTTGATTAGGACATCTCTGAAGACATCCCAGCCCCAGAGCTCCCAGAGGATTAGTCAAGGCATCTGTTGTCTTAGAGCTAAACTTCCCTCTGCCTAGGCCTCCTCCCTTACACTCCACAAGGGTTGATCCCTACAGCACACCCCAAAAAATCTGTTCCATGCAAATATTCATCCAAAATCTGCTTACCAGGGAATCATACCGAAGAAAGACAGTGAGTCTTTCTAACCCATCCTAAGTTCAATAATGTTTAGTCTTCAATAATGTTTCCTTTTTTTTCAGTTTTCTTTATATATTCTTTCCATTTAAAAGTAACTGTTTCACAAAAGTAGTGTTTATAATAAAATGCAAAAAATACAGAAGAAAAGTAAAACAATCTTTTTAAAATAAATAGGTACATAAACATGGCTACAAACATTTTCCATATATGGTTTTTGTTATAAAAATAAAATCGTGTAATAAAAATGCATACTCTGTATTTTATCATAATCAAATATAAATGTTTTTAATCCTATTACATATCTTTATATCTTTTTGAACTGCTGCATAATGTTTCAGTGAAGGAATGCACTATATATTTCTTAATGGATTTTTGGTTGTTGAAAAATTCAGCTATTAAAATGATTCTGCAGAAAATATCCTTGTCCATCCATGTTAGTGCAGATTCATGATAATTTTCTTAGAACACATTTCTCAGTGTAGAATTCCTGGAGCAAAAGGCATGCACAAATTTGAGGTTCTTATTGCTCAATTTCCCTACAGAAATATTGCACTAATTTGCCAAGCAGATGTTTGAGAGTGTTTGGAAGGTATCTTTTATTATACCAACTTAAGGCATGGAAATATATCTTGTTTTAAGTTCATTTTTTTCATAACAAGTAAAGTTGAATATTTTTCATATGTTTATTGAGTATTTGTAAATTTCCTTTGCTGAGCAACATATTCATTTGCTGGTCCCTTTTTTCTATTGGGTTAAATGTAGTTAATTGAAGAGGTCTCTATATATTAAGAATATAATGCATAGTATATTAATGTAAGGACTGATAAATAAATGATAATTTATTTGATGTGAAAAGTTCACATTGTATGTTTTAAGAATATTGATACATCAATAAACTAGAATTAATTGGTTTTATGATATTAATATAAATACATTAAAATTACATCATAAACCTACCTTGACATGGCCTTCTACACTCCAAAATGCAAATTAGATTCCATTGGCATTGTATCTGATGTCATCGTGCAATCTTTCTTCACAGATCTTATCACAGATTCCAATTTGATATCCATTTACATGGATATATGTTTAATAAAATAAAAATTGGTTTAATTCCGTTAGACCGAATGCTTCATGAGAGCAGGTACCATTAATGATTTGCATTTCTTGATTTCTAGAAAAGTAAAAGGGAAAAATTAATTAACTGATGTGGAGGAAAAAATTATATAATTTATGAAGAGTAAGTAGAGCTACAGTAGAATTATTCACATTTAGGCTACAGTAATGATATCTGTGAACACTGATTTTAATAATTTATTTTCTACCTCCCTAAACTGAAAAGATCTATGGGAAACATCCCAATTCATGAAGTCCAAAAAAGCTTTTTGCTTCAGTAAGTACTGTGAGAGTCCTAATATAAAACAGACAAAAACAAATAGAGCAATGTTGTCAACAACTTGCTCCTACCCTTTCAGAAATCTTTTAAAAAGGCTCCATTCTTAGGGTCAGTCAGAGCCTCAGGAGCAGTTTTTGTAAGATTAACTCCAAATTTCCAGCCAGAGTTCTTGCGAACCTGCCGAATATCAAGTATTCTTGAAAAAAACTAAGAGTTTCTTTTTCTTTCTTTCTTTTCTTTCTCTTTCTTTCCTTTCTCTCTCTCTCCCCTTCTTTCCTTCCTTCATCCTTCCTTCCTTCCTTCTCACTTTCTCACTTTCTTTCTTTCCTTTCTCTCTCTCTTTCTCTCTTTCTCTCTCCCTCCCTTCCTTCTTTCCTTTCTTTCTTCTTCGTTTTTGTTTATTATTTTTTACTTTGGTCTCCAGAGTGTCTGAGAATTGATAAGAGAATTACAGATGAAAATGTCTATATTATAGCAGCCAAAAGAAATATTAATAAAATAAGAAATCTTGAAACAAATATTGCTTTCCTTGATTTCTAAATATGCCCTTAATATCCTGTGGATTTACAAATTGATAAATTTACATTTTACAAAATATAGGCAGGTTTACGATTTGCATAGCATCTTATACCATAACACTACAATTATTCATGGTGATAGTATGATTATTTATTCGTGTATCTATCTTTCTAATTAGACTAAAGACCAGGTATTTATGCATTCATTCATTCAACAAATATTGAATTTCAACTATAGGAAGGACTGTTCCAAACACAAGAGATAGAAGAGAGAAAAATGAAAAAAACTAAAATTCTGCCCTTAGGAGTCGGCTACTAGGAAAGTTAAAACATAGAAGAGATGAGACAAAAGCTAGAGATCACTGAGAACAGAATCAGATCAGGAGTAACGTAGATGGATGTACCAGAGAAATATACAACCGCCATCTGCAAAGCAGGTGGTTGGGGCGGATGCTCAGCGTGTTTGAGGAATAGCAAGGCCAGTGTTGCTGGAGGGGGTTGGGGCTGCGGTGGGATGAGACACCAGGGGGGGGAGGGGGAGAGGAGCCAGGTGGGTTATGACGGGCTCCACAGGGAAGGCAGCACTTTTAAGCAGAGGAGCAGCGTAAACTGACCGATATTTTAAAGGATTCTTGTGGTGGCAGTGGGTCCGTGTGGCAGGTGGGCAGACGGGCTGGAAGGGTAGACTCGTCCTCCGCGTGCAGCACACACAACATGGCACAGGACACAGTAGTGGCTCAGTGAACGCTCATCGAGCGAGTGAGTGAATGCATGAATATGTTTTATGACTGATCATAGGTTTTAAGAATATGATAAATAGCAATTCTCAAATGGTATATGCTGTTACTTTGAATGGTACAGGTGATTATGCAGAGAGAAAAGTTTTAGGCACTGAGAACCAGTTCAAGGGTTCCCAGACTAATAATGCTGAACCACTTTTAACTTCACCAGATTCCTTTCAGTGTAGTGAAGGGGTCCAGAATATCATGAGAATGATTGTCAGGAGAGATGGCAAAGATGATCACGAAACAATTATGCCAAGTTACTCCTATAAATTAGCAATTCCTTCAGCAGAAATTGTTTTGAATATTGTAATTAAGATATTAAACTTGCCAGGTAATTAGAATACCCATCACCTCAAACATTTATCATTTCCTTGTATTAAGAATATTCAAATTCCACTCTTTTAGTTATTTGGAAATATCCAAAAAAAATATTAAACTAATATATACTTTATTATGAGTGAGCCTACTAAGTGTCTATCCTGTGCATTATTAATTGGTATTTGGAAATTCATCAGAGAACAATCTCAATAAGAAAGCTCCACTCTTATTCTTGGGTCACTGAAAATATAAGTAGAGGAAAAAAAGCCTTCAAATTTTAAAACATGTTTGTTTCTTTTTATTCAACCATGATTAATAGATTTGAAAAACAAAATAGTTCAAAATCATGCGAATGATTCCTCACTCCTTTAATAGCAACCCCTCACCTCCCTCATTTTTGGAAAACAAATTATACAAACAAGCTTCTGAAGAAGAGAAATCCTTCAGAACTGAGCAGAAGATCTGTTCTTCTGGTAAGAGTGAAAATGAAAAAACGGCACACCTGCTTCCAGCCGGGCCCCCCCCTTCGCAAATCTCACACGGCCTCGCCATGTGAAGTCCCCTCCAAGTCAAACAAGTAGCAATTTTAAAGTAGCACCTAAAGAGGAACTTGGGCAGTGTTTGCCAGCAAAACCCCAGACCCTAACAGCTCCTGCTGCACAGGCTTTATTTTCATTTCCTTGACCCATTTGCAGAGAGTTGTTACTGAAGGCCGGCTTGGCCTCCCCGCACACGGCACACGAATAATAAACAGAGGCCAGCTGACACCCCAGACACCTGCAGACACTCACAGAGCAGGATTGTTCCTGCAGGGAAAGCGCTGGCCGGGGCGGACGGGTGGCCATGCACTGGCTCAGCGCACACACGGCGCACACACACACACACACACACACACACACACACCTGAGAGAAGTTTGCCCAGGGCCCTCCCGAGGGCCTGCCGGGCTGCCAAGAGAGCCAGCAGAAAAGAGCCACTGACGGTGGCCGCGGCGTGTGAAAGGCCTCTGTGTGCGGCCGTTGCCTGGCGTCCCGGGCGCTTGGAAGCTCGGTGGAAGCTGCATGCTGCAGGCCTTCGCACAAAGACTTTAAGGCATTGAGCTTATTATTCCAGCTTCTTAGGATCCAACTTCTTATTTATTCATAAATTACATATTTGCCAATGAAAACACGTTGTTGAAGGTCTGCTCAAGCAGGTGCATTCAAGTAACCTGAAAAGCCTTCACTACTAACATTTGAAAATTCTTCAGAACTGGGCTTCTTGGAATTGACAACAAAGGTCTTTTTTTTATTCCATGAATTTGAGTTTGAAATATTTTCTAAATAATTCAGAAAATATGACTTAAGTTAGTAATGAATCAATGGGAATGTGTGTATGCATATACACACATTCCCCCTGTTATGGAAGTAATTATTTCAAATATATTTAAATACGATGTTAACATCTTTAAGGAGCATACTCAATATTTAAAATATTCGGTACATTCAGTGTTTTTCATTAATTCTTATTCATCATAGGAGAAACAAAGGAAAACTGATTTTATAAGTGTGCAGCTTCAAAGACCTAAGATTCAGTTCACTTGTCATAATATTTTTGAACTGGATAAGATCTATGAGAGAGCATAATCATAGAAAAATATTTAACCCAAAGATATAACATGACATAACCAAGAGCCACATAAGATAGGGATGGAGTTAGCGTGAAAACTAGATTCTAATCCTCTAAAACAACGTCCTCTTTCTAAAATATGGTACAGCCCAACTTGTCAATGGTGTAGTAATCTTCCGTAAGAAACAGGAGGACTCATGGTGGGTACTATATCTAAAATTATGGTTTAAAGATTCTAGTACATTGAAATCTTTTGTTTTTGCCTCATTTTTTTTCTCATTAGCAAAGTGCATCTTTCTGGTGGTTTTTAAAAATCACTTAAAGTTTTAGAAATAGTCCAAACCATTCTTGGACCAGAGAGAACACATCAGCTGCGGTTTAAGCAGCAAAGCAGCTGTAGAAAGTGTATGAGCAAGATCTGAAGCTGGAGCAAAGCCAGTTTGTCTTAAAGAACTCCACCTGGACCTACTTAACACCTCCTCCCCTCCCCTAACCTAAACACAGGCCCTTGGCCCCCTCGGGGACAGGAATGGAGCCTGGAGAGAGCAGGAGGCGTAGGACACAGTTCATGCTGGCAAGATTGTTCCGGGCCCTTCTGTTTCCTGCCTCAGGGCCCCAATCTGGCCCTTCGCCTGCCTCCCTCTTTGCTGCATCAGACAATTGACACTCAGGGCCGAAAGTCATACTGTATACCGATAAATGAGAAACTACAGCGTTTCCCCTATACTGCCT
Source organism: Lemur catta (assembly GCF_020740605.2). Lineage (NCBI taxonomy): Eukaryota > Metazoa > Chordata > Mammalia > Primates > Lemuridae > Lemur > Lemur catta. Next base: position 1,304,852 of record NC_059151.1, read on the forward strand.
TTTTTATTGTTTTTACAAAAGAAATCCAAAGGACATTCTGGGGACCTTCTTTCATTGCACGGAACCAGAACAGTAAACAACTGGGTGGACAATTCATGTGTAGGTACGTTGGCCCAAGGCTGCTTACTCTCTAACCTGTGCTCATGACCACAACCCGGAAAGCCTCTTCCCAAGAGGGGCTGATGGTATGGCCGCTTACTGAAGGAAAAGGGACGAGGACGTGTTGGGTTAGAAGCTGAGGATAGTTAAAATATTAATAGTTTTTAAAACATGTTAATGGGAATGGACATTCTATATAATTTATCAGTCTCATTCTAAATATCAAGAAGTTTACTCTCTCTGAAGTTAAACAGATCAATGAGTTAAAAACATGTAATAATAAGCAGGAAATGGAGGTTAATTCTATTTAGCAGTGTATCTTAGCCTAGCTGAAAATCAGAATCACCTGTAGAATTTTTTAAATCTGTGCATGTCTGGACTTCATCCCATGTAGTGGACATGTGGAGAGGTGTCTGTATTTTTCTTGAACTTCTCCGACATGCCAGCCCTGTGAGCCGCCGTTGTGTACACTTCGTGGCAGTTTCTCGAACTGGGAGGGTAGAACTTGTGGTATTAGGCATCCAGGAATGCTTGTTAAAATGCAGATACCGGGCCCATTATCATTCTTGTTGATCAGAATCTCTGGGAGGGGGGCCCAGAAACTGCATTTTAACTTCCAGGTAAGTTACATACAATAGATTTTGACAGCTATTAGCATATGGTATTTATCTGCATTCATATCATAAGGATATTTTAAAGCCATATCATTAGTCTTCCAAATGTCCATCACTGATACCATCCATTGGGGTTATACCATTTTAGCATCTAATAACTTCCCATTTCTTCATGTTAACTGTTTAAAAACGTAGTGCTTCATTTCTAATCATTCCCGACTTAGTCACTGTTGTGTGAAAGAGAGAACACGAATCCTGACTCATCAGGAACTGGTACTTGTTAGTGGCGTTCCAGATAATTTTGCGTGTCAGAACTATACTGTGAGCCATTCATAATAGAACCAGGCCACGGCATGTTTACAGGAGCTTTTTCCAAATCCGGCCTCCATAAAAAACATGTGTCAGATTTGTTTTTGTGTGTCAGAACAATGAGCACACTATAAATGGATTTTTAATCTTTTCATGTTCCCAAATATTTATTGTTTAGTGCTCAGGGGCTTTAAGTCTCCCCTGGAGCTGACCCCCCCATGAGTTTGTTAGTTAAGGACGGTCAAGTACAGTGGTACAGGATATGCACTGCACAACTCCAGGGGGTAACATCCATGCTGTGGTCTATGATGTGCAACATGGTGCCATTGCTCCGAAGCAGTAATAATATCCCAAGGCAGTTCTTAAATTCTAAATTAAGTCTTGTTTTTAACTATTTCCTTTTACATCACGTTGTAAAATATGTTCACTACTTGAAATACTACATGTAAATTTGTTGACTAAAATGACTTAAAAGCCACTGGTAAATATAAAAGTTCTGATTTTTGTTAATTTGGCTTTAATTTAAAATGCAAAAATTTAAGGTTGATTATTTTAGTTTTAACTGTTTAAGTGGATGTTAAATAGATGATTTTTAATTCATTTCTAGAACAATAAAGTTTGTTATCACAAAAAGTGAGGTCCCACTTAAATAATGTGTTTTCTGTTACAGAAATACATGTTGAGATAAAGGAATCATTGGTTAAGTAAATGTTTTTATCAGAGATTCCAATATAAAAATTGCCACTTTAAATTTGCAAGCAAAAAGATGGTATTTCTCAAATGGTTCAATAAATTTACAATAATTGTTACCATTTAGAGATATCCAATTTTAAAAATTCCTAATTCTTAAAAAAATCACCCATTTCTCTTTTATTTTTGACTTGTTTTGCTTTTCTAAATCTTAGTATTTAAGGAGTATAAATGTGAAATACGTATAACTGGAAGAGAGTATTACATTTTAACTTTTCTGAGCTTACAATAATTCTATTTCTTGACCATGTATTTTTAACAATATTTTACTGTACTCAATAAGCATGTAATTATGCAAAACAGATTTTGCAGTATTTACTGAACATAGTAACCAAAAGTGGGCCAAATATTTCAGATATTTAAAGGTACAATTTACAAACTCATTAGCCTATTTTATGTAATACTACAATTTTAATTTCAGAATGTTGTAGTGAAGACAATTATATTAATGTTTTCAAACCTGAATATATATTGAACAATTGATGGTTCAAACCGGCAGTTGCTTATTTGGGAGCTAAAAACCTATAAGGCCCCCTAACACTCATCTTGTCTTTTCTAGTTTCCTGCTTTGTGGTTACTTTATAGAATTATCAACAGTTCCGGAGGGGGTTGGGTAGAAATATTATGTACTGGGCCTACTATGCGCCACAGTGAGTGAGGCAGGTACTTTTATGAAATGAGAAGGAGAATAGGCAAACATACATGAGACAATTTTGCTACTACTTGGCGGCTCTAATAAGCTTGATAAAGAAATGCATGCCATATTTTCTTTTATTTCAGCATATTACAGGGGTACAAATGTTTAGATTACATATATTAGCTTTGCCCCGCCTGAGTCAGAGCTACAAGCGTGTCCATCCCCCAGACAGTGCACACTGTACCCATTAGGTGTGAATATACCCATCCCTTCCTCCCTCTCCCACCTGCCCAACACCCGATGAATGTTACTACTATGTGTGCACATAAGTGTGGATCAGTTAATACCAATTTGATGGTGAGTACATGTGGTGCTTGTTTTTCCATTCTTGGGATACTTCACTTAGTAGAATGGGCTCCAGCTCCATCCAGGATAATAAAAAAGGTGTTAGTTCACCATTGCTTTTTGTGGCTGAGTAGAACTCCATGGTATACATACACCACATTTTATCAATCCACTCATGTATTGATATGTACTTGGGTTGTTTCCACATCTTTGCAATTCTGAATTATGCTGCTATAAACATTCTAGTGCAGATATCTTTTTTATAGGATGTCTTTTTTTCCTTTGGGTAGATGCCTGGTAATGGGATTGCTGGATCAAATGGCAGGTCTACTTTTAGCTCTTTTAGGTATCTTCATATTACTTTCCATGAAGATTTTACTGGTTTGCAGTCCCACCAGCAATGTATGAGTGTTCCTATCTCTTGGCGTCCATGCCAACATTTAATGCCATAATTGATTAAAATTTTGTTTGGGAATTTTTCTCTCGATTTCATACATCCATTCTCATTTTACCCCCAAGAGGTATATTTGATTATTGGAGATATTTTAAAGAAAATAAAATTTCAAATGCAAGTAAACAGTGGAACCTACCCTATATAGAAAACTGTCTATCAGAGTATGTCTATTCTATCAAAAGAAAAAACTTCCTTTGTATGTGCAAAATAGCATTTGGGCTCTTTAGCATTGGTCTTATTCCTACAATGATACACAAGACAACTCCATTTCCACCTTCTCAGTAAAAATCCAGGAATAAATTTTTGGCCCAGAATAAGAAATGAAAGGGGGCAGAGACCGTTCCGAATCAGTGGCATATGTCAGAGTAGACGGAAGTGATATGTTCACAGGTTCGGTCTACAGGTAGAGAGGAGTAAAAAGGTAAAGCTCCTTTCCTCTTTTCAAAGAGGAAATTACTGTGGTTTGGTAACTGCATGAGCATCTGAAGAAGCAGGATGCGCAAGTGGAGGGCTTGTTTTGTTTTGTCCTTGCTTTTTCTCAAAAGTGGATGTGTATTCCCAGTTCATTTGCATTATGTAACAATAAATATGTGCTGAGTGGACAAACCGGGGAGTATTGCTAAGACAAAGGAGCCTTTTTAATTGCTTTATATTAACTGCCTTTATTTTCTAAAGTCACTCACTTTTTAAAAAAAGTTCTCACTTCAAGCATTACTCTTCAAAATATTTTATCTTTGCATGATGCTGTTAACTATAATTCTAGGCCTTAAACCAGTAGTTTTTATATTGGAATTGTTGCAAATGAGATCATTTTGTGAAAAGCCATACGCAAAGGCTTATCGTTGTTTAGCAGTTTAATTCGGAAAAATCGGAAAAGTTTGTCTATTAGTCTATTTACTTTGTGGATGTTAATAAGAAATATCTTTTATGAAAAATTTATAAATTTGACGTTTTAGATTTGAGTGATCCACGTTCAAATTAATATCCATAACCAAAATATGTAACTTGAACTAGATGGTATATGTTATGTTTAATCTTCATTAATTAATAATGTATAGCATTAACTACTTCTGTGGCTGCTTCTATAAAAAACGTTTACCATGTTGATAAACATGACTAAAATGGTAAACAAATCATCCAGGCAGAAAGGACTGGGGTGACTTGATATTTTAAACTGATGTCAGTGAGAGTAGGCAAGTTGGTGTTTTGCCTTACAGGTAAATGCTACTGGTTCATTTTGGCTTAATTATCATGGTTAAGAACAAAAGTATTTTATATGGGCAGATAACAAAGATAAGGACACATGTATTATTTTTTTATCTTAAGATCACGGTTTTTTATTTGCACATTGCCCCTAAACCACATCCTGCGTGTTTCAGATTTCAGAGACTTTAGGACTAAAAGCAGTTCTTTTTATCTAATGCTTATTCTCAGGGTTTGTTTTGGATGCTTTTTCCTATCATGATACATAAGAGTTTTGAGTTGTTTAAAGATCTTTCTGGACTTATGAGCAAAGGAAGGAGAGGATTAAGATGATCTTATTTTTATTTAATATTTTTTAAGCACACAAATCATTCTAGGATTTTTGGAAAACACCAAACTAGAATAGCCTCCAAATAATTGTTTTGCCTCTTAGATTTTTAGAAGAACCATTCAAATATCTCATCAATCGTGTCTCCTTTTCTTTTTTTTTTTTTTACAGATGAGGAAGTGTAGTCACAAAGAACTAAAGTTATTTATCTCTGGTCACATATCGAGCTAAGGATAGAAGTGAGAGTAGAGATTTCACCCCCTCCCAGTCCAGACTCTTTCTACTATACCAAACTGCCACTCATAACAACTAAATGCTTTCAGTAAGGATAAATACGTAATTATATACTAGAATGTAAGAATATTGAGGGCTGAAATGCTGTCTTTTTCATCCATGTACCTAGTACATAGTAACAATAAACACTTTATATGTTGAGTAACTGAAATGCTAACTAGCACTCATTTCACTATGTCACATGTAAGAATCAGTGCATCATCTGTGACTGAGGTGAGCATCCTAATTGAAGTTCTACCTGTTCAATTAGCCCAGACTCTGTGATCTCACTGGCAATAAGCCCACAAAATCCTCCTGTCTAGGAGGAAATGACATTTAGAGCACTGGTCTTGAAAATCCTAGTGTTCAAAGTGACCATACAAAGATTCCTGTGCAGATATCATTTCATAATTCCTCAATCCGGTGTCCAGCACACTCCCTGACTGTACTGTCATGCTGCCCAGAGGAGCAGTTAAGTCCACACAGGCTCAGCAATTTCTATCACAACAAGGTCTTTCCAAAATATTTTTACAAAGCAAATAAATAATTGAAAAATTTAAAAATTACTTTCAGTAATTTAGGTTCTATCTCAGGTGGTATTAAGACTATATTTGATCCAGAACTGGAATCCCAGATAACTAAAACCTGTGTGATGACAACCTTCCCCAACAGGGCCATAAGACAATAACCTACACAAGTAGATACCCTCTTTTAAAATGAAGCTTCTGTCCCAATACACAAATTAGACCCAAGCTCGAGCTAAGCTAAACCACACGAAAGATGCCCTTTTGCCTGTGCTATATGCTGTCCTAAGTGACTAAAGACACTCCAGACAGACTGAGAGGCCTGCTTGTCTCCTCTTCACCCAAGCCCTTTCCTAAACCTTTGTTTACTAGTCTAATGTAGAAAGACTTAGCAAGAAAACAAGTCAGGATATCTTCTGAGGCCAAGAGGAAACAGCCTAATCCACTCACCCTAGTCTTTGTCAGTGTGCGCGCAAGGAAAAGAAACTGAATGTCCCTAACACCTCTGCTAGGAACACACCCCGAAACCTGACTCTTCACTTCTCCTCCTTGGGTGTAGAATGAGATGAAGGTCTGGTGGGGATGGGAGAGATGGGGGACTTTGACTGGATCTTCCCCTAAACATGAAAAACAAGTTACCTACAGAATGAGAAGAGCCTACAGTGTATTGTTGGGTAATGTCCATGGATTACTGAGTTCTGATCCTGGCTCCATCATCTACCACATGAGTGAACATGGCCAAGCATTATGTACGAGTTCTATTATAGACATTGGGTCATGGTTGGCATCTCTCTTTTTATTTAAATTTTTATTTCAATAGATTTAGAGGTACAGGTGGTTGAGTGTTATGTGGATGAATTGTGTAGTGGTGAAGTCTGAGCTTTTAGTGTACCCATCACCCAAATAGTGTACATTGTACTTGATAGATAATTTTTCCCTTTCTGAGTCTTCAATGTCCATTACACTACTCTGCATGACTCTGTATGACCCATAGCTTTGTTCCCACTTATAACTGAGAACATGCAGTATTTGTCTGTTCCTGGGATACTTCACTTAGGGTAATGGCCTCCCATTCCACCCAAGTTGCTGCAAAGACAGTATTCCATTAGTTTTTATGGCTGAGTAGTACTCCATGATATACATATATACCACATTTATTTGCCCACGCATCCCTTGATGGGCACTTAGGTTGGTTCCATATATCTTTGCAATTATGAATTATGCTATGATAAACATACGAGTGCCTGTGTCACTTTGATATAATGACTTCTTTTCCTTTGGGTAGACAACAGGAACTCATGCGTTACAGTGAGGATGGCATGAAGCCATCCGGGAGGGATCCGCCCCCAAGACCCGTATACCTCCGTTCAGGCCCCACCCCAACATCCAGTTCCACGTGAGGCTTGGGAAAACAAACATCCAAGCTACAGAAGCATCTAAACCTGTCTCAATATAGAAAAAGTGTAATAAAAACACAGTTCAAAAGATAAAAAATGTTACAACTGTATAGAACACGCACTGCGAAAGGGTTTTGCAGGACGGCAGTTGCTCTGGTAAATCAGAGAGCAGGGGTCCGTGCGAAGGCCCAGGACATCACTGTGTGCCACTGTGGACTTTACAGACACGGTGCACTGAGGCCGTACTAAATGTGTTAAAGAGCATTTTTCCTTCTTCAATAATAAATTAACCTGGGATTACTATAACGTTTTTACTTGATAAAAAATTAAATTTTTAAAAATCTTTGGCTCTTTAATAATAACACAACACACAAACACATAGTACAGCTATATAAAAATATTTTATTTCTTAATATCCTTATTCCATACACATTTTTACATTTTCAATTTTTTTTTCTTTACTTTCTAAACATTTTTTATTATAGAAACATTAAACCAGGACACAAGCACACACATTTGTCTAGGCCTACACAGGGTCAGGATCATCAAGACGTCACTAGGTGTAAAGAATCTTTCAGCTCCATTATACTTTTATGGGACCACTGGCCTATATGCGTCCATCGTTGACAGAAATGTCATTATGTGGTGCATGGCTGTATTAAAAAATGTTATGGGAACTCAGATGAGAAGTAGAGGAAATACCCAAGATGATGGTAAAAAGAATTCCCCAAAATGACATTTAATTCTTTTGGAAACCTAAGAAGAATCAAGTGCAAAAAAGAAGACTGAACTCCTGAGAGCACATCTCCAAGAAAATTAAAGCTGACAGACCATGAATGCACTGAGAAGAAAGAGGGCTATAGTTTGCTGGAAGTTTGGAGTGGATTACTGACAGGTACATAGAAAACCAAGGAGGTAAGCATGATCTCACTCTTGCTGTTCCCTGCCTTTTGCTAGAGGCACCTTGGAACCATCAACTCACACGCTGAGCAAATACTTACTGAGCACCTACTATGTGCCAGGCTCTGTGCAGGACATTTTTGACAGCGTATGGAACAAAATAAGCAAATTCCCCTGCAATCCAGAGAGGGAGAAAAGCAATTTTAAAATGAAGCAAAACATAAGAAAATAAATATATATATATTTATATATATATATATATATATATAACTGCTATGAAGAAAAATAAAACAGGGCCAAGAGGCCGCACCTGGCATGTGAGTGCTATTTTAGTCAGAGAGGCCAAGGAGGACGTCAGAAAGAGTGAAATGTTAGTGGAAACCTATGTGAAGTGAGAGAGCAAGCTTGCACATGGCTGGGAATGACCACTTTTGGCAGAGAAACTGTCACACAAGAAGGGCCCTAGGCAGAAACCATTTGCCCAGAGGCAAGTATGGTTGGAATAAAGTGAGTTCCAGGGAAAATAGTTGGAATTAAGGTTAGAAAGATATGCAAGGACTGGACCATATATGCCAAAAGTAGAGGCAACAGAACTTGTCAGTGGGTTAGAATGAATGTGAGATGCTGTGGAACCTGGGAATCAAGCAGAACACCCAGGTTTTGGGGCTGAGCAATTAGGTAAAAGGTGCTGTTTATTATGCAGAGAGGAGAAGATTCTGTCAAGGTGGTCAGACAGGAAATGAAAAGTTTATAATAGACATTTTAAGTTTGAGATGCCTCTAAGAAGAGAAAAAAATACACACACACACACACACACACACGTCTGAAATTCATGAAGGATTAACAATGAATCCATGCAGCTAGATAAGATTAACCAGTGAGTGAATGCAGGTAGAGAAAAGATGAGGACTGAGCCTGGGAGAACTCCAAAATTTAGAGGTCAGGATGAAGAGAAGGAGACAGTAACAAAGCGACCGGTGAAGCAGCAGAAAATCTAGGGAATATGTGCTATCACTGAAGCCCAACGAAGAAAGTATTTCACAAAAGAGATTAATAATTATGTCAAGTGCTTCTGACAGTTCAAATAAAATAAAAAATTAAAATTGACCATAGAATTTGGAAATATAGAAGGGTTGGTGCAAGAGGCAAAGCCATTTCAGCTGAGTGCTGCAGGAAAAAAACTGTAATGACTAAGAGATAGAATTCTGCTGTGAAGAGAAGCAGAAACTGGGAACTGTAACTAGCTGTTTCTTTTTCAAAGAGTGGATGTTACAGGGTGTTTGTATGTCAATAGTAATGACCTTGCAGGAAGTAAAAAAAATCAATGACTTGAGTGTAACAGGAGAGGAAATGTGGTCAAATGCACAAAAGGAGAGGCTGCCCTTGGATGGAAGCTTGGATGTTAAAGGCCTTAAAACAGGATGGAAGGAAGAAGAACACTGAGCTAGATACCAGGGGATACATAGATGTGATGGGAGGAAGATGAAGTGATTCTCTTGTGATTGCTTCTGTTTTCAGAGAGAGAATAATTGAGTGTGAGAAAGCGTGTTGAAAATTTGATGAGAGAGAAGATATAAAAAAATGTAGGAATGTGAGAGAAAGGAAGAACATACTATAGATTACTATTAATGTTATGCAAGGATTATGGATCCACGTGAGTTTATGGTAATTACTTTTTAGTGAGGTCAATCATTGTAGCTGTCTTGTCTAGCCAAGCTCAGCTGTTGCTATGCAGAAACAGAATACAAGGAAAGCCGGGTTGAAGCAGTGTTGGAATTTTTCCAGTGAGTACAATAGAAGGATGTGTGCAAGGAATCCAAAGTGCTGCACAAATAAACAGTTATGATGCTGCACCATAAAATCTAAGCCTAATAGAGAAGGAAATGAGCAAATAAAGAGGATCAATAATAGTGAGATATCATGGTCAATGGATTAGTGGCTCCAAGGAGCTGAAAGTATTGTTGGATGGAGTATGTGAGCTAGAAACAGTAAGAGACGGAGGTCAAAAAGTTGTGTGTGAAGACAGGATTGTGGGAATGTGCAAAGAAAGGATAGAAATTCATTGCAGAAAATTTAGAAAATACAGAACGTGTCACTCTAGAGAAAAGAACATATAGTATATGCATACACATGGGTGTGTTCCTGAAGTTACTTTCCGTTGATCTGTCCAGCTATCACAGCATCCTTGATATACGATTTAATTATTATAGCTTTATTTTATCTAATAAAGCAAGTTCTACTGTTTATTTCTCCTTTTCAAAGTTATCTTAGATATTCTTAAACATTTATTCTTCAAGGTAAAATTTTAAATAATTGAAAATACCTCATTTGTATTTTGCTTAAAATATCAACACATTTATTTTATAACTTTTCTTCAGCAATGTAGTCTCTTCAATTAGTTTTTTTTCTATTTTTTTCAAAATGTATTTTTACATAAAATATTTGGTAAAATCTTATACTTTTAATAAAAACACAATGCAAATAAAGGTTGCATACATAATAGCTAATGAGTTATTACTAGTATAAAACCAATCTATTTTTCCATAGATATTTTGTATTGAATCAATTTATTGAGATATCTTAGAAGTTTTTCATTCCACTGTCTTGAATTTTCTTAGTGAATTACCAGTTCATATACAGATAGGATAATTTTATTTTTTCCTTTCCAGTACTAAAGGCTTGTATGTATTTTTTCTCATTATTTTCATTTACAAAAACATCCAGGACATTTTGGATACTAATGAGGAAATAGGATATTCTTAATATTTCTAACCTCACTGATACTGTAAAATAGAGCCATTTCAAATATGTTGTTTCAAGTATCTTTTATAAACTGGGAAAGAAAAAATAAAATCAATGATTTCCCCTCAGAAATCAAACTCCCAACTGCTGCAAAATAGACAAGCCAACTACATGCAAAACTCTTAGTTCTTTATGGTGAATAACTATAGGTTGCAAAATGGGCACAGTTATTCGCCTGGTCTTTTATCCATGCCCCTGTGCAGTGGCACTGGGCAGCCCCTCCCCTCGAGAAAATAAGTCACTCTTCCCTACCTCTGGAATCCAGGCTGGCCTGCAACCTGCTTTGGCCAACGGGATGCGGAAACAAAAGTGTGCTTATTCTAAGCCTCCAGTCAGGAAAGACAAAGAACTGTCTTACAGATAACCCTGCGAATTGTGTGTATAGTGAAAACATACGGATCTAACTGCAATCGACTAAGAGGACATAGAATGCAAAAATAATTATCAGCATAAAAATTTCAGAAAATTACTTGTTTCAGAGAAATTTATAATGGCAGAGTTTTTGAAATGTTAGAAAAGCAATTGTTGGTCCCTAGAGAAATTAGACTCAATTGCAAAATCATTTCTCTTCTGAAGCAAAAAGAGGATTCCCTGAAATTAATGATTCATGTGAGTATTCCAGAGTTTTAGAATTCTAGAAGATAAAAATCCCTTCCTTTGTATCAGAGAGCACAATGACAGTCTCAGGGGTAGCGCAAGGTCTTAGTTTTGTGTGACAGCTCTCATTCCCACAAAACGGTGTTTCACTTTTAAGCACAGCAACATGCTGCTTAGTATGCTTTTTTTAAAAGTGACTTTGGCTTCGCTGTGTATAAAGTCCCATTTCAATGTATCAGGTTTATGTCTCCTCATTAGTATTTGGCAAGAAAAATCAGGCAACACATGTACTCAACTTATAACAAGTTTACCAATTTGTATTTTAATCCACTTCTGGGAAAAGACAAGCAGCCAAAGATCCAAATGATACATTAATGGTCTAAACTGTACTTTGATTCATCTTTTTCCAATACATGAGAGGTAATGAGGATCTAACTACATAGTCCATTAAGTCTTTTCAGCTAACGTTGGTTCACTTTTGAGGTCACAGACTGAGTAAAATCTCAAATTCCACTCACTCCTTGGTGTCTGAGTCCCCACTTCAAAATCAGGAGTAAATGTATGTCGATATTCCTCAATTACCTGTTCTTGTATTTTTTGTTTGTTTGTTTTATTTTTTAACAGTGAAACAAAAACTAGTGTTTTCTGCTAAGGTAGCTAGTAAATGTAGATTGGTATTCATAGCTTCAAATGAATGTCATTTGATTCATTTACTACTTTTGTTACTTATACCTTGACTTGTTCTAGAGAGGATTAAAAGCCTTATAAAGGAAATGTGCATTTTGGAAGTTTTTCTTTTATAAACATAACATCATCATTTAAAAAAACCCTTTAATATATGAAATACAGTTTTCACGTGTCTTTGGGGAAATTAGCTGTGATAAAAAATGTTGTTAGAATGAAAAAGACCATATATTGTATGATTCCATCTATATGAGCAATCCAGAGAAGGCAATCTATCGAGACAGAAAGGAGATTGAGTGACTGCCGGGGCTGAGGGTGGGGACAGGGATGACTGCAAACGGTCACAAGGGATCTCTTGGGGCTGATGAAAATATTCTACAACTGGGCTGTGTTGTACAACTCTATAAATTTACCAAAAATCAGTGAGTTGTATGCTTAAACTTGGGGGTGAATTTTATGTTGATAAACTATACTTCAATAAAGCTGTCATTTAACACTAAACAAAAAAAGGTTATTAGGTAAACCTAAATAATTATTTATAACATTTTCAATTATTCTTAAGTCCACAGAGGACTCTGAATAACAAAGCTTTCGGTTACAGAAATGTGGCAAATTCAGGCCAGAATAAACCTAATTCTTCAAGGGACTTCTTGACCTATTCTGCCCATTCTGGATGCCAGAATCACAGCTTTACCATCCATTAGGTCTATCTTGTATGTATATATTAATAGCCATAAAGATTGTTTCAAATTTCAAAATACAGCCAAAGTTTTAACCAAGAATGACTAAAATTGACAAAGGAATTGAACACTGTACTGCAATCTAAACATAACTATAATCACCTAGGCAATGGTATTCTGCTAATGATTATTCCATTTCCTTATCTCTAAGGAACTGATAAAACTCTTAACATACTAAAATAAAAATACAATAGAAACAATCATAGTAAAAGTTTTAAAAAGTAATGGCTACTATTTATCTAGTGTTTACCATGTGCCAGGTATCACTAAGCGCTTGGCAAAAATGTTTAATTATTTAATTCATGCACCAACCCAGGTGTTATTATACCCATTTTATAATAGAGGAAACTAAATCTTAAAAAGTGTAACTAGCTTACCAGTGTCACACAGGAAGTAGGTGACAGAGCCAGCCCCTGACTCCAGGTCTGTGTGTCGTGCTGTAGACAAGAACATGAGCATCACGAGAAGCCAACCTGGATGTGAATCGAGGTGCCCGGCTCTCCAGCTGCATGTCCTAGGGCAGTTACTCAAAGTCCCAGTGCTTTCAGCTCCCACGTTTATGAAGGGAGGATAATTATGCTATTATTGTTTAGGTTACAGTCTAGGTCCAGTTGCTTGTTTCACAAATATCCAATTATTGAGACAACGAAGAGTGCTGAGGAAGAAAGGAGTTTTTAATATGACAGATGTCTGGAGGATGGGAGAAGCTGCCTCCAATCTGTGTCTGCCACTGAGGGAAATCACGGGCGTTAGAAAACACAATACTCACAAAAGTCAGAAAGCAGACACTTAACTCTCACGGGGCTGGAAACATGAGATTTAAAATAAATTTAGTCAGATTTCCATAGAAATGGGGCTTTACCTGATGTGGGAGGGCTATATCTAGTAAAGTAAAATAGTAAAATTATGGCCAAATGGATATAATTTTAGATCGTCAGTCATTTTTACCCACAAGAATATTGAAGAGTAAAGAAATTTTGGTACTTACCTAAGGTAAACACTGAGCGTTCAAGTTTATCTTCAAGTCTTTAAAATCTATATTAATTCTGTAATATTTATATATTTGTTCTCTTGCTTAATCTAGAAATTAATGAGAAAGATGAATTTACCGCAGTGATGATGCCTTGTCTATTTATCCTTGTAGTTCTATCAATTTGTGCTCTAAATATTGTACGACTGCGTTTTCAAAGTTTCATTCTAGTTTAGAATTGTCACATTGTTCCATGAATTGAAACTTTTATTGTGCAGTGACTCTCCATCTCTAGTAATGCTTTTTGAATTAAAGTCTGTTTTGTCTTATATTAATATACTGATATCACCTCTCTTTTGGATGGAAATTCTCAATATCTATATAATGTTTTTGATCATTTAACTTTCAACTTTTTAGAGTCCTTCTGTTTTACATCATATTTTTTTGTATCTACTCTAATAACCTTTGTCTTCTAACTTAAATACTTGGTCATTTATGTTTATTATAATTAATTATTTTAACTTATTACCGTCTGTATTAGTTTTCTATAGCAGCCATAACAAAATGCCACAAACTGAGTGGCTTAAGCAATGCAACTTTATTCCCTCGCAGTTCTGGAAGTTACAAGTCCGAGATAGTCGAAGTTGCCTCCAGGTTTGGTTTCTTCTGAGACCACTTCTTCCTAGCCTTGTAGAGGGCTGTCTTCTTGCTGTGTCCTCACTGGGTCTGTCCTCTGTGCCCGAGCACCAACGGTGTCCTTCTGTGCGTCCAAGTGTGCTCTTCTTAGAAGGACATCAGCCAGATTGGACCAAGTGCACCTAACAGGCTCCTTGTAACGCAGAGGCTCTGTCTCCAGACGCAGCCACATTCTGAGGTGCTGGGTCAGGGCTTCCACCCTGACGTCTGAGGAGGACACAAGTCAGCCTAAAACACTGTCATTACATTTGGTGTCTCTTATTTATCCTGCATTTTCTATATTTTACTCTTTATTGCTTTCTGTTTAAGTTATTTGCTTTTTCTCATTTTATTTTTCCCTCCAGTAATTTAAAGGTCATATGAACTATTTCCTATTTGTTAATGATGGGCCTAGGTTTATACACACATATTTATCAAATTCTAAAATTAATGGATATATCTGCTCTTATTCTGAAAAATTCAAGGACATTCCAAACACTTTAAATCTTATCACTCCTTCCAAACATGCATGTTTATTGCAGACATTTTTTATTTGAGAAGCTGTTATTTTATTGTTTTATACAGTCAACATTTGTTTCTATTTACCTATGTATTTACTACTTTCTTTGATTATAATTCTACTTTTCAGTTTTGACTTATTGGCTAGAATCACTTCCTTTTGCCTGAAATATGTCCTGCATAATTTCTTTGATCAAGAGTTTGTTGTTAAAATCCCTCGGTTTTTTTTTTTTTTTTTTTTTTTTTTTTGGTCTAAGAATGTGTATATTTTGCTCACTGGAAAAAATTTTCTCTGAATGTACAATGTACAATTCTGGTATAATCTTATTTTTTCTGGATCAAGTGAAGATATTATTTCATTCTTTTTTTTTTATTTCCCAGCTTCAAATTGAGGCAATAAGTCCTATTAGCCTCTGTATCTGAAAGGCTGGAATTTTTTTCCTGCACCCTCACCCCACAAGGTCAGCAAATCCTTGCTCAAATTCCCTGAGCCTGGCCAAGCGTTTGCAGGTCAAAGATTACTTTAAGGTTCTGCTCTCCTCCCTGGGTTCTGCTTTCACTTATTTTTTGGACTCTGAGTATTCCTTTTCCTTGCCAAGGCATCAATGCATTTTATAAGTTATTTTAGATTTTCTCCAGAATTCTGTTTTATTTTTTTTTAGCAGGAAGGTCAGTCACAATATCATCTGGCATTCTGCTGGAAAAATAAGGCTGGTCTGTCTGTTGTTTAGAGACATACACACACACACATACACACACACACACACACACACACACACAAAGGAATTTTTCTGTTTCTGTTAGTAGAATTCCATTTTGAAAGTAGAGGACTTATTTTGGACGTTTTTTTCCCCCTCTCTGTCCCATTTTGACTTGCTTAACATCAGGAGCTGCCTTGATGGTGAAAAGATGTCATGTACCTTTAGACACGCCTATGAAATATTGATACTTACAGCTTATGCCCCTGTCTAAGCAGGGGCAGCAGTGCCAGTTATTGGTTTGTAGTGGGAGAGTCTCAAGAAGTCTCTTTGAGTCACTATTTGTTTAGAAATTGTGCTGCAGACACTAAAAAAATAAATGGCTTAAAGCATGGAGAAATCAATTCTAATTTGACGTGGAGTTATGTGGGTGAAAAGAAAAGGGATAAAGATTGAAATCTGTATGAGCTGTGGTCCCCAACCCCCATGCCACAGACTGGTGGCAGTTTGTGGCCTGTTGGGAACCAGGCCACACAGCAGGAGGTGAGCTGCAGACAAGCAAGTGACGCTTCATCTGTATTTACAGCCACTCCCGATCTCTCACATCCCCACCTGAGCTCCCCCTCCTGTCAGATCGGTTATGGCATTAGCTTCTCATAGCAGCGCGAACTCTCCTGCAGACTGTGCATGTGAGGGATCCAGGTTGCACACTCCTAATGCCTGATGATCTGAGGTGGAGCTGGGACGGTGATGCTAGCGCTGGGGAGCAGCTGCAAACACAGGTTATCTTTAGCAGACAGATTTGACTGTACAGAGACCATAATAAATCACTGTCTCCCATCACCCCCAGTTGGGACTGTCTAGTTACAGGAAGACAAGCTCAGGGCTCCCACTGATTCTGCATTATGATGAGTTGTATAATTATCTCAATATATATTACAATGTAATGATAATAGAAATAAAGTGCATAATAAATGCAATATGCTTGAATCATCCCCAAATCATCTCCCCCCTTGGAAAAACTGTCTTTCATGAAACCAGTCCCTGGTGCCAAAAAGGTTGGGGATCACTGTATATGAGATTGCACACAAGAATAACCGTGAATGCCGGTTCCTGCTGCCGTGTCTATGGGACATACCACTAATCCATCACACCTTCTCCCCTTGAACCAAGAACTTGCCTGAGAGTCCCTCTCAGCACAGTATTCTCAGCTCTCAAGGCCAAACAGCCAGAGCAGGCAGACAAGATGGAACCTCTCAAAAGACTGAAAACTAAATTGTATTTTGTCTCCCCTCAGCAGAACGTGAGTGCTGAGAGGTCAGGACTCTGCCAGTCTTGTTCACCATTGTATTCTTTGCACCTAAAACCCTGCCTAATGGATAGTGGGTGCTCAGTGGTATTCGAGAAGGAATTACCATGAATGATAAACATGTTAAAGAAGATGATTTTATATAATTTTGACCTATGGAGTTAATTTTGTAAAGGAAGTTTTTGACTCTTCCAGTGATGAGATAAAGAGACCCCTTCACAGCTCTGTCACAGAAAACACGTGGGGGTTCAAACGGAAAAAGGGTAGAGTGGCTAGAGGGTCAGACACTCGAGCCTGAGTTGGACTCTCAGTTTTGCCATTTATTAGCTGTGGGACTTTGAGTGAGGTCCTTATCCTCTTTGTTCCTCAGTTTCATTATCTAAAAATTATGACAGAAAAGACAATAGGAGTGAAGGGAAAGTAATAAATTACTATATTTCAAGTACTTATAATAATGTCTGGCCTTAGAAAGAACTCTATGAGAAGTATTTCTTGATACTGTTAGGCAAAATTACTGTCAATGCACATCGCATGCTTACTTAACTTTTTATAAATTTCTTCATCTGTCAGGAGAAAACAGTAGGACCTCCTGATAGAGCCACTAGAGGCTGAGCACTTGGAGCAGGGCCTGGCACAGGCAAAACTCAGCAACTGTGGCTTTTATTGTTACATGTGATTTACTCCAGTGACTTTTATTCATTTACTCTCTCCTTCTCTGTTTTTCTGTGCTACCAGTCCGTGCTCTTCATCCGTGACAGAAATTCTCACGGGCAGGAGGTGTCGGGGTACATCGACTATGCCCACAGGCTGAAGACTGAAGATTTTGAAGTCTACTTTAATGGAAAAAGGAAGCTTCTTCCAAGGCCCACCGATCTGAGGTACATCACACACAATTCTCACCCCTTAGCGGCAGGGATGAAGGAGTTTTGTTGTATGTTCTAATGGCGCCTAAAATGCTAATACGTATCTAGTAGGATTATCATAAAACTGATGATGAATTTAAAATAAATGTCCCAAATGGGGAATGAGCACAGATGTAACAGCCTGAGAAAGAAGATTCTTCAGAGACGAGATAAATACATTCTCAGTTACATTCCTTTCAAATGAGGCGCAGAGCCTAAAGCCGTCAACCTCACGAGGCTCTTGCACCACTTGGGACTTGATCTGCCCGGAAGCCTCAGAAGCAGCCTGTCCAGCGTGTCCTCCTCCCCTGCCCCTTGGCCACTGGCCGAAGCGCCGGCCCCGACCAGCTCACTCATGTCTTCTCATCTCTGTCCTCTCCTAGCATTCCTTCACAGCCACTGTGCTTTTTAACACTGACCCTTCTCTGGAACTCTCGTCCCATCACCTTGGATCTGCTCTACACTGCCAGTCTGTTCACAGATTGATTCTTTCTCTCCCTTCTTGATAGCACTCAGGCTAAGCTCGTTATCTGTCTCTCACTTATCAGAGAACCCAGAATAATGGCAGCCCTCGGTGAAAACTCTCCACTGCTGTATTCAGATCATCGACACTTATTACAATACCCTCTTCTTCTGAGACCCCTGCCACCCTGTATCCATCTTTATTGCTACTGTCTGAAGACTTCCTAACCCATCTCCACTCGAACAGACTTGCGACTTTCCTATCCAACCCAGATGCATCGCACTTCATTTAATTTTTCTCTTGCAATAATCTCCACTGCCGATGTCTTTTTGTCCTTTGGTTTTATCTGTCCTGCCAACACCCCCAAAAATACTGATCCAGATATCTTCATTGTACCTGTGACTGGACCCCTGAGTATTTCTGGAGGAAATTTTAGGAAATTTCACAAAGGTGTGATGGCTGCTACTAATAATTTAGTTCTCCGAATTCAAATGGGCTCTTTGTGACATCTAACACTTATGTTCAGAATTAAGTTTATTTCAGTCCCTGCAGACTGCCGTTGCTTCATACAGAAGCATTCGTGCCATTCGTGCATTCGTCTTGGCGAATGGCACCACCTCTGAAACCCGGGGCAAAATCCAGATGCTCACCCAGGTCTCATCTTCTCCATTGCCACTCTGATGACTGATACTTTATTAAAAACACGAGCTTCTGTTACCTGAACAGCTTTGTTTTTGTTATATCAAATATAAGCTGTCACATTTCACCTGCAGACACTTCAGAATGGATCTCATCTGAAATTATTTTAAAGGAAAATATTATGACATTATCATACCTAACAGAACAATTTCTTAATGCCATCTGATTCGTAGTTAGACCTTATTCATATTTCATTGATTGTCTTTTTACAGTTGGTTTGACCCATTGAAATTCAAATAATATTGCATTTTCTTATTCTACATCTGGCATCTTTTTTTTTTTTTTTTGCTTTGTAATCGTCCCCCTCCTTCTTTTTGCTTTCTATGCTTTGATTGGTTGGAGAAACCAGGTCCTGAAGGACATTACCCTGAAGTGTCTCCCATTCTGAATTTGACGGATTTCTCTCATGCTGTTGTACCACACCTCTATTCTCCTATTCCCTGTAAACTGACTGGATTAAAACAGGGTTCATATTTTTTTCTAAGTAAGAATTTTCAATATGTGATGCTCTAAACTTCCTATCGCCCCAGTTTTAGATCTGAGCTCAATCAGTGGGTTCAGGTGGCCTCAGTTTAATCATTTCATTATAAGGTTCCTCATCAAGCTTCACCCAATGGTTTTAACATCTACTAATGAAAGCTACCTACATATTTTTACTAAGGGTCACATAATGGTGATTTTCCAATTCTATCATTCATCCTGCATTTTTTAGTTGCAATTCTTCCACAGAGAATAACTTTTCATTATCACTTATTTGGAAATAAGGAAATAATAAAAATAAAGGAAAATACTATGAAATATTCATGCAGAAAGACAAAATAAATATTTGTTTTCTTTAATTTATGAAAAATGCAAACCCAGAAGCACAAAAAAAGTATACAGATTATGCCAAATTGTTTTTCAAAGCGGGTATGCCAATGCATACCCCTGAGGAGTACCATATAAGTGATCTAGCAGACCCTCAGCCCCGCCAACACGAGATATTAACAAACTTTTTTTCCCTAGTGTGGTGAGTTGTAAATGATCTCCCATTGTGGTTTTAATTCTTACTCACATGATTAACTAATCAGATTAAGCATCTTTTATTGGGTGTTCAGATTGCCTTTCTGTGAAGTACCTATTCGGACTTGTTCCTCTTTTTTCAATTAAGTTATTCTTCCTTTTCTTATAGATTATAGGATTCTTTTATTTACTTTGGGTATTGATTAATCCTTTTCCTCTTACTTGTGTTGAAAAATCTTATCTCCTAGTGTGTGATTCTTCTTTCATTTCCTCTACATTGATTTTTGCTGTTCAGAAATAGGAGGTTTTGATGGCTGACTTCATGTCAGCTTTTGCCTCTGCACTTTGCACTTTTGCATTTTGTTTAATAAATTCCTACCTCTCTGGAGTTCATAATGACACTGTTTTGCAGAATGTTATAGTTTTGCTTTTGATTTTATATCTTTAACCTACCCAGAATTATGAATAATATAGTGTATGATGGTCAGGCAGCTGTTACTAGAGGGAAAAAGCCCTTTGGCATACGTAGTTCCATACTTAGTTTGACACAACAGTGGAGAATAAAAACACGTGGACCAAATCCATATCTATTGAGAATACTTCCTATTGGAAAGTTCTGGAAATATCTTGGAATTGAACTTAACAGAGAGATTTACTGCCCTCTTCTCACCCTGATTTTTATTAGCCCCAGAAATCCCACTCCCCATGTTAGAGAAATCATCTCAAACCTCAGGCATCTAGATTAGCATACAATAAAATCAAATTCTATTAAACATCTAATGGTATATAATTTTCACAATTCAAGACAATCAAAACCTTCCAGTATTAGATGAAAAATTTCTATTAACTTTTTCTGTCTTCTTCCGTGTGTCTACCTCCCTCTCCCCGTGCCCCGCACTCCGAATTGTAAAGAGCTGCTCACGGTGTCTCCGACACGTCACGCTCTGTTACGGCCTTTTAGCACAAGTACCTGCACCCACGTTCTCCACACTCGAACCCTTCCGTAAGAACACGATTCAAGTGCGGATCCCTTTTTCCAAATGCTTCAAATCCCCGGACTGAGTTTACCAGTGCGATTCCCTATCATTTTGTCACATCTTTTCCTTTATGTCACTTATAATCTGATATTGTCGTGTTTTACTAGAACACAACACAGGAACACCGTGGTGTTGGAGGTTTGGGAGGCCAAATACTTGCACTTCCTCTGTTCCTGGGGCTGTAACTGACAAAGAACTAACATGTAAAGCCCAATGAAGATTCATTTACTAGATGAATGGTTACTGAACACCTTCAGTGTACCAAGTTCTAGCCACTGATGATATAACAATTACCAAAATAAAATAAGCCTTTTCTCATGGAGTTTATATCCAAGCAATGGGAGGCAGAAAATAAACAAGGAATAGCAAATATATCTATCTATCCAACTTCTGTATGTGTGTATGTGTGATATTAATACATCTATGTATTTGTATATATGTTTACTTATCTTTAGTATTTAGCATCTATATATTTATGTGAAATGCTAGAGAAAGATAAGTGCTATAGAGAAAAAGAAAGGAAAAAAGCGAATATCTGGTTGTCATTTTAACTAAGGTGACCCTGGAAGACATCATTATACTGTTAAGCTGATGTTTGATCAGAGACCCAAAGGGAGTGAGCCTCTGGGAGACCGGGCAGAAAGGCTGCGTAGGCCAGGCCGGCAGCAATCTGTCTGAGGGACAGTGAGGACGCAGGGGGCGTGGCCGCAGCAAGCCTGCTAGGCGTGCAGTCAGGAGGGAACGTCCTCTTATTAAACATTCTGGGTCCTTCTGTGGGTAAAATGAGCACAAGTCATTTTCTCTCGTGTTATCCGAAGTAGTAAACATTTTTTTTAGAAGTATATCTGGCTTCACGTTGTCACTTTTAAGATTCTTCACGACCCTTAGGAATTGCCAAAGGTATATAGGACAGCCCGTTTTATATGCTTGGAACTTTAAAACCAACTGAAATTGGGTCACCATGCTGTTTCATCTTATTCCACTGTCTAGGATAACAGATTTCCAGACTACATATTTAATAATTATTAATATTTTATCCTCTTGGCCCAATCATTGCCAATTATTGGTCCGACTCTCTCATATTTTTCAGATATGGATACCTAGTTTAACTTGAATAAGACTAGGAAGTTATTAAGCCTAAAATTTCCAAAGAGAACTCTAAATTAAATCTTTTAAAGTTTTAGAATAGTTTCCATTTTTCCTTCTTCAAGGATTGCCAGTTGAATTCTTCCCCTTCCTCCGAAGTCAGCCAACTGACTCTTGGCTTAGCCTAGAGTTTGTTTTCCTCTCCTCGTGCTCTGATCTCACCATTTCTAAAATTATACGCTTTTGCATGTGTCTGTATCTATGGCCTTGTGAAAAACAGTCCAGTGATGAAGCGGGGCACTTTTAAATAGTAAAAGCTGTGATATTTTCCAGTTGGGTCAGATGCCTCTCTCTTTCTTATCAAAAGATGCTCTAAAGTGATATTTCTTATCTGAGGAAAATTTGAACACTTTTCCTAAGGTAGGAGAAGTGGCAGAATGTATCCTCAAGAGCCGTTTCTTTCTCGGGGTCTAGAATGGCAATTCCCATCCACACTGAATTTGTGGCAGAGGATGGCTCCTTTTTTTTTTTTTTTTTTGTATCTTTTTTTTATTTTAAATCTAATCGAGGGACTCTTTTAAAGCATGAAAGATACTTTGCAACCTTCCATAGTCTCCCTGCCCTGAAAAGGTAGGGAGGCTTTCAGTATCATCTCACCAAAGATTTAGGTTCACCCACTTTGTTTTTGCCAATGAATTCATTTAAAAGGCTCGTTTTTAATTGAGGACTTCTAAGAATCTGGTAAATTATAATGGCCTGGTTATGTTGTAATCCTTCTCTATGACATCGTGTGCGTGTGTGTGTGTGTGCACATGTGTGTGCACTCACGTGTGTGATATTATGTAGCGGATCATCAATGTTTGGTAAAGAAGGGGTGGTTGGTTTGCTAACCACACAAGAAAGTGTTTCAAGACAACATCATTTTTTATAAATGCAGACTTCTCAAGGCAAATTTTAAAGAAGTTGTTAAACTACTTTTTGGCCCGATTTGATTTTATAATAACTGTTCTAATCAGAGAATAAATTATTTTTACTGAGTAAATAAGATAGTATACATAGGACATTATGTTAGTGTTTTTTATTGTTTTATACATATGCACACACACACGCACACACACACGCACACACACACACAAAATCATAATCACATGCTAGTGCCTAACAGAAAACTAAGTGCAATGAAAATTGAAGAAGAGATGTAAGATTCAGTGCCTCTTCAGGATCTTAAACTACCTCCACCAGCAAAACTAACACCCAGGCTGCAGTTAGAGAATTGTTAGCTACCAAATTGTCACCACACCCCTGCCTTGCACACAGTATACCAGGACGCTAGACAAGGGGTCCACGGGCAGAGTGATCAATATGAGCAACATTTGGAAGGAAGAAATTATTTGGAAGGAAAAACATGCCGACAAACGAGATAGGATGCTATCAGGAGTGGAAAAGAAAAAGTCAGAGGACTCTAAGATTTCTAACCAGAGTTATACCAAAGCAATGGGCAAGAAAAAAACAGCTTTAAAGGGGAGATGAGTAAGTTTTAGACTTTTGTTTTATAATGAAGGCAGCGCTTCCAAATAAAAATGTCTCAAAGGCAAATGAAAGATAACATACTATTTCACAGATAATAGATCTGGGCAGGGAACATAAATCTGGAAAAAAAGACATGGTCACTATGGATGAGTTCAGTTGTTTTTCTGATGTATTACTGTTCAAAATTCTATCCTCAGGTCAATCTTACTTTAGTAAAAGAAAAACTAATAATATTTTCTCTATTTTAGATTTTGAGTGCCTTTTGGTTTCTAGATTTGAAAAGGAATTAAAAATATCATAATAGTGCAAGGGCAGCTATTCTTCTGTGTAATTACTTACACAAGTACTGGAAGCCTCACATCAAATGTTGTGTTTGAGGGAACTCCAGCCCATATTCTTTACCAGAATTCTGGCTGAGCTTCAGATAAACAAGGCTGCAAACGGTTCCATAGTCACCACCGGCCGTTGCCAGGTTAATGCTTTCATTTCCTTTCATGGCACTTTTCCTAAAAAATCTGAGCCTTTTGTATTTTGAGGAAATATTTCATACAGCAAAAATAAGCTCTCGAAACACAACAGATTATGATTTTGCCCATTTCATGATAACAGACAACTGCCAGGATACATCTCACAATTGTCTGTGCTCTGCAGTTTCCTACGGTAGCTAAATTGTGTTCACCATAGGTCACATGTGCGCTATGTCATCAGCTGCATGCTTGCTACTTGCTAAACAAAGGCAAGAACTGCAAAACGTTTGTATTTCATCTGCTCCAAGAGGGGAGAATGGCCAGTTCAAGGACCACTTCTCTGCTGGTTGCTGTAGGCTTTGCTTTCTTCGAAGGGTTTCTCCCGCTAACGCGATCGCTCTCCCACAGCCAAGCAGGGCCGGGGCCACTGATACCCTCGGTCCTCTTCCCAGTTTGTGCAGTTGGAGTTGAATCCCCCTGAGTTCCCAGCTGTGCCCCCTCCCTGCACCGCCAGGACTCCACCCTCCACAGCCTCTCCCTGTTGCCTTGAACCCTGGTCTCGCAGTGTATCTCCAGTGTGGCACACAGAGGACAGGTGGGCCAGTCGCCAAGACTCAAGGCCTTACTTGCCCATTTTCACTGTGATCTCACTATAAGGAGGGAGAAGTTTCCTGAAATGTGATAGTGACTAGCAAGTAGGCAACTGTATGTGTGTGTACATGAATATATTTATTTGCTGTCTTAATGTGTATACACAACTCTATGTCTTATTATATTGTAAGCACTTTATCTTCACAAATATCAGTTACAATAGCTGCCAGTGTGGTGCTGTTTCTTCAATTAACTAATTTTCAATTATCGAACATTATTTCAAAATCATTTCAGTGACCTCCAGGGATCTTTGCCCTTCCTTGGTTTAAGTGTCAGGACACCTGGAAAATATGGATCTCGTTTGAATTCTGAATTGTGCAAACCATCAATAAAAAAGAAATTTATAAGGCTTTTGGGGAAATTTGAATGCTAACTGGGTACCTGATGGTATTGAGGAATTATTGTAATTTTAAGATATGATCTAAAATGGCAGTTACATATTTAAAAAGAGCTATCTTTTAGAGATCCACATTGAAGTTTTTTTTTTTTTTTTCAGATGAATTGATGCTTTAAAATAGCCTTGTTGGTAAAAGCAAGTTTGCAGGAGGGAGGAGACAAAACTGAGAGGCCAGTGTGAGTAGCTGTGGAAGCTGCATCATGGGAACATGGGGCATCATCATTCTGCTCTCTCTGCTTTGGGCTGTGTTTGAAATGTCCACAATACGCTTTTTAAGAGGGGGAGAGAGGGTGACCTGAGTCTCTGGATAACTACGCTGGACGTTTTGTGAACCTTGTGTCCACCTCTACCCAGGAAGTGCCCTTTGCCATTTTCTCTTCTCTTCTAGACTATTCCGTATTTTAACTCTGACTGTGGCCCGCTAGAGTGATCTTGCAATTTCAGAAAGAGGCTACAGTATCTGCTGTTTAAAAATGAGACTCTCCCCAGGCCTCACCTTTAGTCTCACCCTCTTTTGCTACTGACTCTTCATTGCCACCACTCGTCACAGACCCAGCTGAAGTTGGAATTTGGCCTCCTGGTTTTTATTATTAGAATGGGAATTTGGACTGCTTAGACTAGTTCCAAACCATCACTCTTATAAATAGTCCTATCGTGAGCCTTTATGCTCCTGTATCTTTGTCTGTAATTCCTAGAAGTGGAATTTCTGGTTCAATAATTTTACAAGTTATAAATTATAATAATATGTCATAATTTATAAGTGTGAAACTTATAAAGCTTCCAGGTTTTGAGGAGTTTGTGTGCTGAGCTACAGAGTGTGTACAGAAAGCCGTTGGTGTTAGGGAAGCATTTTAAACAGGGATATGATACGTGCTGTGATATTTTTAGAATAATGGTGATTGCTGGGGGCTGATGGATGGGCAGGGATGCAGATCAAAAGTGGACGGGGCCGGGGAGACCGACTGCGAAGGTATCATGTTAACTCATGTGAGAATAGCTGTGCAACGCAGCATTTGGAGAGAAGGAGGTGGACACGGGAGAGATTAAGGGTGTAAACCTACAAGACTTGCTGAAAGGTGCGATGTAGGGTGAAGGAGAGGCAAAGCCCAGGATGACCCGCATTTCTAGCTGGGGTGACAGGGTGGGTGGCGCGTTCCTTACTGGTGACTCATGCTCATCAGATCACGACTCATAGACATGATAAGACATCGCTTCTTCCTGTTTCATGATAAAAATGGCAACGGAGGGAGAAAAAGAGTGAGCTGCCAAGGGGAAGACTATGTGACAGGGTAGCGTGGTGGGAGAGTTCTGGTGGGGACTCCATGGCACAGGCGTAGGCAGTGGTCTCACCTGCCCACACAAAGCACTGAACGTTTCATTACCTGCATGGAGACAACCTTCGTAAGGAGATAGGTGGGGTGTGAAAGACTGGCAGGGAAGCAGCTCCAGTCCTCCCCACGGGGTGATCCCCCCGATCCTGTCCACCGTCACCACAATGGGCCCCACAAACAGCGGCTCTGGTTTTAGTCCCGGCCCAGAACGGGGCAGCACGTGTCCCCTGGCCTGGCTCCTCGCAGTCCCGATGGACAGACCCGTTTCCCACGTCATGTACAGAAAGGCAAAATCGTCCAGTGAAAAGCCAAAGACTGTGAAGCTTTTGCTTCTCCTTCTGCCGGAGGTTGTTTTTCTTACTCTGAGGATTCCCACTGCTTGTGTTGTTTCAGTGTTATTTTTGTTATTTCTCCCTGATTACATTATAATTATAACTTATATTCCTGATGCCCCAAACTTGAGTACAAAGCGAGGTCACATTCCTTTCAACGTTCAAAATAAATCTTAAGCCTCCGGTCCATCTCCGCATCCCCAACTGTTCTAGAATGTTTATTTCCTCTTCAACATGCTCACTTAAGGTAACTCCAAGGACCCTACTATGTCTAATATATTTGTTTTCTATTGCCAAGAAATAAGTTACCGCACATTTAGTGGCTTCCAATAACACTTGTTTATCAGGTGGCAGTTCTGTATGTGAGAAGCCCAGCACGGCATGGCTGGATTCTCAGTCCAGGGTCTCAGAAGGCTGAAGTCAAGGTGTTGGCAGAGCTGCAGTTTCCTTCTGATGCTCCGGGGAAGAGTCCACCCCTGAGCTCGTGTAGACAGTTGGCAGAATTCAGTTCCTTGTGGCTATAGGACTGTCCCTGTGGTCCCTCCGTCTCAAAGCAACAGTGTGTTCATGCTTTCAATTTTTCTGACCTGTTCTGCCTTCTGCCTTTTAAGGGCTCAAGTGATGATGTTGTGCCCACCTGGATAATCCAGGACAATCTCCCCATTTTAAAATTAGACGACTAGTAAACTTGGTTACGTCTGCAAAGTCCTTTTTGCCCAGAAACGTGACGTATTTGTGAATGCCACACAGGGGGTAGAGACCACGGGAGGTACGTTGAATTCTGCCTACCACGTCTACCAAGTGTTGCCATCAAAACTTTATAATGCACCTGCCCGAAAAGTATAGTGAATACAATGCAGAATTCATGACTACATGTTTGTTATTTTTAAAGAGCAGAATTTTAATCTTATAATTCCGATAGAAGCAGCAAAGATGACTTATCTGCAACATCTCCTTAGCCTAAACTAAATGCATGCTAGCCACTAAGAAGACAAGTTGCCACTACGAGCCATCAAATTTTGATCTCCTTTTTCTCAGTCCTTTCCTGTGTTTGACGATGGGGATCTCCTTGCTATTTTTTTCATTCTGTTCCCTTTGGTTCGCGTGGTCTGTCCTGCCCTAACTCTCCTCCTACACGTGTGTGCTTCTCAGGCTCTCACACGCATGCGAAATGCTGATGTCCCTGGAGTCTGTGCACTCTCCACTATTCTCATTCCCACCAAATCAGGAGAGCAAAGGCCAGACATGCTTCAGAAAAATCCCCCTTCGTAGGAACTGGGGGCATTGAAAGGGCGTCTCCCTCTAGCATTGCTGTGTGGTAGTATCACCCCCTACCTACCTGAGTGAAATATAGGACAGGCCTTTGTGTAACTTACACATCTGTCTCCAAAGCCCCACCATGCGGGAGTGTGGAAATGGACACGCCCATTGTTATCACCCATCTGGTCCCCACTGCTGGAGGCTGGTGGGGAAGCATCCCTGTCCCCCAGAGGAGGGTGCGGGGCCCCAGGAGGAAGGTCAATTACAGGTTAGGAGAACAGAAGCAGTTGTGGAATTTTTCATCAGAACCTCTATCTGTGAGGAGGGTCCTTCTGAACAGGGAGCTCCTTGGTGGCGACTTCAAAAATCTACCCTGTGATTACACTATTTTTTATCTTTGAAGACCTGTTACAACTAGGCAGGTGTCCCAGGTGCTATCGTCACTCACCTTGCCCAGTGTCTGCCATAACCAGCCCCTCACTGGACACCATGGTGTGTTGAACAGGCCAGACGGGTGCCCAGACGTCACCTCACCCAAGCGAGGGTTGGGGTGATGCCCGGCTGGCCACACAGTCTCCCTTCTGCCCACACGGCTTAGAGAGATCAGTGAGCCCCACCCGCTCCCCCTGCCTTCCTCACTCTGAGCCCACGGGGGGCCCAAGGGGAAGACACCCCCAGAACTGCAGCACTTTGGTGGAAGACGATTGAGAGCCACATCCCACATTTAATTCTCAACCCACAGCGATTTACCTTCTGCTTCATCCCCCAGTGAACTCCTGAGTAGCTCTCCTAACTGCCGACAACAACGCTGTGTGTGCTTGTTTCAGTTCCTGTCTAACCTGTCTGTTACTGTCCTTTCTGCCTGAAATGCTTGACCCTACGGCTTTCTATCAGAGAAACCTCATTAGAATTGTATTTCATCAAGATACATGTTCTTCTTTGACCCCTGTGGTCCAAAAATACCTGCCACAAATTTCTATTATATCATTTTTCACACTGTTTTATAATCTTTTGTTCAGATTTTTGGCTTCCCATAAGGTCTGTGAGTTCCTTGAAGGTAAGAGCTGTTTCTCATCACGATTATACACACCCAGGACCATTCCTGGCACAGAATAGATGCTCAAAATTGTGCTGCATTGAACTAAATGACCCTTCTGACTATCTGCCCCTAGGACTTTTAATATCCTTAATTATTTTTATGAAAGTTGCAGTGGGTTTTTCAACAGTTATCTATATTTTTCTAACTTGCATATGCATTTATTAAATATCTGATTGAAATTGGAAATACAATATATAGCCATGAATAGAAGCCAAGTTAACTAACTTATAAAAACACTAAACTTTAGATTTTATAAGCTTACCAATGAAAACAACTGATCAAACATATATTTTTCACGTGGAATATAATATTTCAGAAAATTCATTTATTATATAAAGTTTTGCTGCTTTGATACTCTTTGAAAAATAGAAAAAAGAGCAGGAATATTTATTGTTCTAGATTAAATTTCATGTCTCTCTACCACAAATGCAATTCCACGTAATGTAACTTTTCCACAGCAATAAAATAAAATAAAAAGGATCAACCATAAGAAAACATGTTTTAACATTGTTTAAACATTTCTATCATATTTTTGGCAAATCTATGGCAAAACTTCGGAAGCATTTTGCACAAACATTGGATAAATCAACTCTAAATCAACAGTGTTTAAACGGTTTGTAGGTGCGGAGACCACACATCTAAGTTTGCCCGGGACAGTCCAGGCTTACCCTTGTTGTCGTGGCACAATTATTAGTAGCAGCCCCTTTCTTTCTCAAAAGGGTCCTAGTTTGGACAATAAAATTATAAGTTCATCCTCCTTACAGCCTTGTTTACACAGAGATTAAAAAAGAGAAAATAATGTTTAAGATTTAAATGTCACCATGATTCATATAAACTCTCCTGACTTTTTCTTTTTTAAAAAAATTGTATTTGAAGTGTACAACTATGAAATGTATGTATTTATTGTGACATAATCATGCTCATTAACATACCCATCATCTCACACAGTTACCATTTTCTTTTTCCCCTTTCCCTCCCTTGCCTCCTTCTTTCCTTCCTTCCTTTCTTTTCTTTCCTTCATGGTGAGAACACATAGGATCTACAATGTGGTATCACCTCTTATCATCGTGCTGCTGTGCATTAGATCTCCAAAACTTACTCATCCTGCATAACTGAAAGTTTGTATCCCTTGACCAAAATTACCTCATTTCCTCCTTCCCCCAACCTCTGCCCCCACCCCAGGTCTACTCTCTGCATCTATGAGTTTGGCTATTTTAACTTCCACATATAAGTGAGATCGAACAGTAATTTGCCTTTCTGTGTCTGGCTTATTTCATTTGGCATAATGCCCAACAGGTCCGGCCATGCTGTCACACACGGCAAGATTTTCTTTTTATTTAAAGTAGAGTAATATTCCATAGTGTGTACATACCACGTTCTCTTTATCCATTCACCAGTGGGTGGGCATTTAGATTGTTGCTATATCTTGGCTACTGTGAATAGTGCTACACCAAACAAAGGGGTACAAGTATCTCTTCCAGATCCTGATTTCAGTTCTTTTAACAAGTACTCAAAGGTGGGATTGCTGGGTCACTTGGTAGATTTATTCTGAATTTTGGAGGAGCCCTAACAGGGGTGCGGTGTTATCTTATGTTAGTATGATATGCTGTTCCCTGATGTTCAGTGGGGGTGAGCACCTGCTCATATACCTGCTGCCCATCTGTATGTCTTCTTTCAGGAAATACCTACTCGGGTCCTTTGCCTGTGTTTTAACTGGATTTTCTTTTCCTTTTTTTTCTATTTAGTTGTATGAGTTTCTTATATATTGTAGATCTTAATCGCTTATCAGAGTATGGTTTGAAAATATATTCTCTTAATCTATAGGTTGTCTCTTCACTGTTGATTGTTTCCTTTACCGTGTAAGAGCTTTTTAATTTGATGCAATCTCATTTGTCTATTTTCTTTTTTTTTCTTTTTGTTGCCTGTGTTTTTGGGGTGATATTCAAAAAATCATTGCCCAGACAAATGTCATGGAGCTCTTCCTCTGTGTTTTCTTCTAGTGATTTTATCATTTAAGATCTTAGGGTAAAGTCCTTAATCCATTTTGAGTTGATTTTTTATATGATGTAAGATGAGGGTCTTAGTTCTTTATCCTGTATTTGGATATCCAGTTTTCCCAGCACCACTTATTCAAGACACTTTCCTCTCCCCATTGTGTGTTCTTGGCATCTTTGTCAAAAATCAATTGGCTAAAAATGCATGGATTTATGTCTGGACTGTCTGTTCTGTTCTGTTGGCATACCTGTCTGTTTTTATGCAAGCGTCATGCTGTTTTGATTACTATAGTTTTGAAGTATATTTTAAAATCAGATAGTGTGAGGCCTCTGGTGTTTTTCTTTTTGCTCAAAATTGCTTGGCTGTTTGAGGTCAGGGTCTTTTGTCATCCCATACAAATGTTAGGATTATTTTTTATATTTTTCTGAAAAACATTATTGAAATTTTGACAGGGACTGCATTAAGTTTGTAGATCACTTGGGGTACTATAGACACATTAAAAATATTAATTCTTCCAATCCATTAACATAGTATATGTAGCCGTTTTTTGTATGTGTCTAAATCAATTTCTTTCATCAATGTTTTATAGTTTTCAGTGTATAGATCTTTCACCTCTTTGGTTAAATTTAGTACTAAGTATTTTATTTTTTGAGGTTATTGTAAATGGGACCTTTTCTTAATTTCTTTTTTGGAGAGTTCATTGTTAGAATATATAAACGCAACTGATTTTTGATTGTTGGTTTGTATCCTGCAACTTTACTGTATTGATTTATTAATTATAATGGTATTTTGGTGGAGTCCTAAAAATTTTCTATACCTAAGACCATGTCATTTGCGAATCCTTTCTGATTTGGATGCCTTTTTTTTTTTTTTTTCTTGCACTGGTTAGGACTTCTAGTCATATATTCAATAGAAGTTGTGAGAGTAGGTTTCCTTGTCTTGTTCCTGATCTTGGAGGAAAAGCTTTCTGTTTTTCATCATTGAATATTATATTAGTTGTGCATTTGTCACATATGGCCTTTATTATGTTGAGGTACATCCCTTCTATACCTAATTTCTTGAGAGTTTTTATCATGAGAGGATGTTGACTTTTGTCAAATGCTTTTTCTGCATCTATGGAGATGATTATGATTTTTATCCTCTGTTCTGTGATGGTGGGTATCACATTTATTCCTAGATATTTAATTTTCTTTGAAGCTATAGTGAAAGGTGTTGCTTTTTTTTTTATTTTCGGCTTGACTGTTAGTGGCATGTATAATGCCACTGTGTGCATTGATTTTGTGTCCTGAACTTCACTGGATTCATTTATCAATTCCTGGTGTCTCTTGGTTGAATCCTTGGGGTTTCTGGATATAATATCATATCATCGGCAAAGAGTGAGAGTTTGAACTCTTCTGCCCCCATTTGGACATTCCTGCTTTCATAGGGAGGGGTGACTGGGCAGACAGAGATGGCTGGAAAACCACTTCTCCTTGCTGGGTGTCTCAGATAGGGCAGGCGTGCTATGCCTTGGCCATAGAAGGGGTAATAGGGGAAGAGACAGAGTAGTTTTAACTAATATACCCTCTTTTGGTGACAAAAATATATAACCTATGTAATTAATCCTTTCTGAGTATTGAAAAATTTGAGGGTAAACATTAAGTTTTCAGGTAATAACATAAAAGGGGTACATTGATGCCTCAGAAAACAACAATATAATTCAGAGTGAGTTTAATCAATGAATTCCACACTTTCAGAAAGAGAAAGGGGAGTAATAGAGGGCAAAACAACCCAGAGATACGATCAGAGGAAACTCCCTAAACATAAATACTACGAACATCTGAGAAGCAGGTTGGCCCCTACGCTGTATATGTCATCTCTGTGACTGTCCTTTTTAAAAGCAAAGAGAATATTAGAAATGAGTTAGCAGGAATAAGATACATAAAAATAAGTATTTTGAGGATTCTTTCAACTCACATGACCATATCATATTTAGTTTTGACAAGTAGGTACAAAACAAGACGTAGAAAAAAACAGGACGTTTCCATAGAAGATTTTTAAAAAGATAAAATTCTCGACGGCAATGTTGAACAATAGAAAGTGTAGAAAGTGTACATGTGTGCTTTGAGACACACAGATCTGGGTTGGAATATTAGCCCTGTGGCTGTTAGTCGTGGGATCTCACCCATGCCAGGTAACCTCCTAGTCTCCTTGCCTGGTCCATGAAATGAGAGCAGCTTCCTACTGGTGTTGTGATGGAATAGATCACACCATGTCTGGCCCATGGTGACCACTCAAACATAAATACTGTCCTCATTGCCTGGGAAACATATTATCGAAAAATAGAACCTAAAAGAAATGAATGAATTTGAGATTGTTTTGAATGAATAGAGGTGACTTAGCCTGCCTCTTAATACCCTAAAGAGTCAGCGCTGGAACAAACAGCCTTAAATTGCACCAATTTTCTTCCTGACTTCCTGGGAATATAACACTGGAATAGGCCCCACGTCTTAAGCGTCCAAGCCAGGAAATCATGCAAAACCACCGTTAAGTATGTACCTAAATGATTTAAGAATAATCCAATCTAATCTCTTCTGCAAGAATTTTAACTGAGGTGTGTTTTACACGGCTGCATGGACGGTCCCTATCAACTCATCCTGAGACTGAACTTCCCCAAATGTTTTCTGAAATATATTTGTCAATTTAATGTCATTATACATGTTAATTCCTAATAAATGTTTCCTTTTATAGCTTTTACAACTGGGACAATCATACTGCTGTTTGTAATTCAAGTCCCAACTATCAAGTGATCGCCGACAATCCAGGAGGCCTGCTTTTCAAATATAAAAGAGACCGGAAAATCCTCAACGTGGACTCAAAGGTAATTCTGCTTTTACACCTAGTTATCTCTTCAAATGTTGTCATATTTATACCAATATTCAAAAGTCTACTAAATATTTGACACTCATAAGTTTTTTTGGCTTAGAAATGAAACACCAGTTTGAAACTTAGAGCATGCACTATCTTCACAAAAATGCTCCAAAGCTTCGCAAATTATTAGAAATCAATAAGGAAGAGTTTAGTGGGAATTTAAACAGAACTCACAGGTGAGAACACTGCTCCTAGCAGCAGAGCCACATCAGGGGTCAGGGGCAGCCTCTCTGTGTACCTTGATCCTGGAGATATCCAGTCACCTTTGCTCTTAGTGGGGGGTAAATCATTTGGGGAGGGAGGACTCTTCCCTCAACATTCATATCCAGATTTCCAATATCCCTCTGTGTGTGTGACTAACACTGAAAACAGTATGGCCCTTAGTGCATTTCTAAGTGTCAACTTAGAAAACGTGTTTTATCTCAATATTAAAGTCATGCCTTTTGATATTTTGAATTTTCTCAATGGCAAGTATTTACGTTTTACATGTTTTCAAAGACTGCATTTGCATCATGACTTTGTGTCATGACTTTTCACGTGTCTGGGGAGGAAAGGTGAAACTTTGCTTGAAGTCATCATGTGTTAGGATTGTTTTGGTGGGTTTTTTCTTTGTTCTTGTTTGATTTTTAATTTTGACAAATATGTTATTCATATGATAGCATCTGTCTAAAATCCAAAGGCAAGAAAAAATATTCTTTCATAGCGAGAAAAATAACAATTGTGTGATACATATGGGACATAGACAGAAACAGACCAAAGGAAAAGGGGAGCCAGCTTCTAAAATTTTTTCCAAAAGTTTTTAGAAATTCAAAGTCAAGAATAAAAAAAAAAAATCTTGGTTTCATATCTACTTAGTCCAGTTCTTTGTACATAAAAAGGTTTGATAAATATGTGTTCAAAGGACAAATGAAGAAAGTTCTGTAGCAACAAATAGATTGTTATCTGCAATGCGATTCGGCTCCAAATATCAGTAACCCCAAGGCAGAGATTTAAACAGGATAGAAACTTCTTTCTCTTCTGCACGGGAGTCCAGATAGTGGCCGTCCAAGGTTGGAATGGCGGCTCCACAGTCATCGGGGCCAAGCTGGCCCTTATCCTCATGAGCCAAAATCTCCAGCCCAAACAGCCACAGTCATAGCAGAATGAAAGGGGACAAAGGACATTCCCCAGCTGCCTTTAGGGAAGTTTCCCAAAAGCTACCGCACAAGCGTTCACTTACGTTGCACTGCAAGAGCTTGGTCATGTGGCCATGGACGTCTGGGAAATGGAATCTGTATTCAGGTGACCATGCTCAGAGCTACAAACAGGGGTTTGGGGACAGAGGGAAGAGCGGTTTGGGTGGACAGCTAGCAGCTTCCAACACAGTCTGTCTCCTTCCAAAGAACACGACTCTCCTCTGGTCTCAGGTTTCTCGTTAGTGAAACGAAGTTACTGGATTAGAAAATCTTTAGCTCCATATTTATGCAGAGAGTCTTTTCCTTTTAGAGGGCTAAACTATATAAAAGAAAAGATTTAAAGTTATTAATGCTTCAGTGAGATGTGTAAAATAAATTTTTGAATCAGTTTTGAACAATACCAAAGTACTTTAAGGGGCTCTATTTTAACTAATGGTGTACTTGAAGAATGTTTGTCATGAACTGCAGTTTTTATGGTCTTTGGGGAATCACTATTGAATGCAAACTGTTACTTGAACACGGTTCAAACAACTTTAACTAAAAGCCTCACTTCCAAAATAATCAATCATGAGACTTCAAAGACTTATTCAAAAATACATAAAATATAACATTTCGTTTTTTTTTTCTGGAAGATTTTGATTATAATTCATGATTAGTTTGAAGGAAATATTTTCTTCCAGATCTTGGAGAAGCAACAAGGATTTAGCTAATGAGTGATAAGAATAAAGAATTATTGGGTGAGATATCTGATGATATTTGGATGCTTATATTTCTTTAAATTTTATTTTAACTTTATATTTCTGAAGATAAAAATTAATAACAGATGTGCTGAAAGGAAATGCTGGTCTCAGCATCAGTAAACAACGTTCTGGACTTGACTTTACAATCATTGGCTGCATGGCTTTAATACATGTGCTTAACTCCATAGGTTTTAATGTTCACAACTCAAAGATGAGGGTTTATTTTTCATTTTGTTTTGTTTTATTTTTTTCTTATCTTTAGAGTCTCTCTAAAGCACCAGGCCCAGTTTACAGAGATTTGCCTCAACTGGGCCCAGAAGTGCATATTCTAATAGCAGCCGGTGTGATTCTGCTACAGATTACTGATGAACTGCAATTTGAGAAAACCTTCTCCATGAAAAGTCAATAATCTCAAGATATCTGGCATTCTATTCTCAAGTAGAATAGAAGTAGAATTACACTTATATATTTAAATTTCTATGGACTAGATATAAAATTAGCATGTACATTTCCTATGTAATTTCTTAACTTATTCAACCTCTTTAAAGATTCATGATCTTTTATATTTCATGCATCCAACAAAAAGGTTTTTTATCGATCTACAGGAGAATCAAGCTGAAATGTCTATGTAAATAACTATAAATTCATAATGATAAGAATTACATTTTTGTACTCAATATTTTTTTAATAATTTTTCTTGAAATTCTCCCTCAGATGAACATTGTCTTCTAAGCCCAGTAGTTAAAGTGCTGTAAAATACTTTAACTACATACAACTCAACTCTCCTTTTCTTCTCCTTCGAGTGCTCTATTTGAACTACTTTATGCTTAAAATTAAAAAGGTCAAGATCAATGAAAGGTGGAAACAGTGATAAACAGGATGTGTTTCCCTTGTGCAACACAGATGTAGACTCATTAATCTGCAGTGTTGTTCCCATGAAACACAGTTGTTTGTGAATGGTAACAGTGGAAAAAGAAAATTGTGCAGGTCTTACATTAAGTAACACGCGTTCATTGGTTAGGAAATTCCAAATGCAGTAAGAGTTCAGTTGCGTTGAAAACAGGACCACGGGCTTTAACTTCCTGCAGCTGTACAACATCTGGAACAAATAAGTCAAGTTTCTATTTTTGAGGGAAGAATGCTTGTCTGAGTGATTCACACCCACCAGAATGTTTCCAGTGTATCATCTTCAGAAGCATGGCGTGGAAGCACTTTGCACTCTCTCCTCTACGTTATCAGCACAAATTTTAAAAATAGGCATTTTCTTTTACTTATGTTAACCATGGGAGGATTTGCATTGAGTCCCACTATAACATAGGTGGTCTAAAAGCAGCGTAAGCCACTAATAAGGGAGGGAAGGAGGAGAGAGAGAGAAAAAGAGAGAGAGAGAGATTGTACTCAATAGTTAAAACAGAAAAACATCTCCCTAAGTTACATCAGCTTTTCTGTTTCCCGCTTCCATTCACTAAATGGCAGAGGCCTGTGAAAGCCCATCACCTGGGAAAATGCCTTGCCAATAGGTAGTCAATAAATAGTCATTGAATAAATGATTGAATGGATGATCATTGAATCTAGACAGTAGCTTGAGAGGACAGGAAAGCCCTGTAAGAATCCAGAGGAGGCAGGATGTACCAGGGACCTACAGGGTCTCAAGAGTGAGTTAATGGAAGAAAACATCTGAACTGGGTCTCGGAGGGTGTGCATGGCGAGGACACGGAGGCTGCAGGGAAGGGTGTTCTGAGAGGAAGGAACAGCACACACGAAGGCGTGGAACACAGAGCACGGGGCTGTATGGGGAGGGAGGGGACCCCCGTTAGGCTGGAGACTGGTTGTTGGCATCACCCAGCAAGGATTTGGAAGGTAGGGAGCCTGGCCTCATCCCACAGATTCCGGTCTGACTGGTCTGGGGGGAAGTCTGGGCATTGGTACTTTTCGTAACTTCCCAGGTGATTTGAGTGGGCGTCTGTGGTGAGACCAAGGTGCAGGAAGGGGAGGCATGGCAGAGACATTTGGGAGAATAACTGACTCCAACCGTGGAAGCCAAATCCAGTGAGGTGTTTTGTTTTGTTTTGTTTTTACCATTCTACACACGTCAGTGAGGATCTGTACCGCTTGTGTCACGGTGACTGAGAATCAAAATTTCTAACTATGAAATGCGTAAGTCACTTTGAAAGGGGATATTAGTTTTCTGTTGGCAAAACTGCATTGGAGCCCTTTTAGAATGCAAAAGAAAATCAATTGTATGAAAAACACAAAACTCTATAGGACAGGATCTCCCTTTGTTACTTTGTTTTGACTGGAGTCCATCTTCGAGTATTGTTGCTTGATAAATGGCCGATACCAAAACAAGCAAACCAAAAACATGCTAACAAATCTCAGTGTGACGTGTGGTTTCTATTAACTGTAGGAAATGGGTGAACAAAAGACACTATTTATAGAAAAAACCTTTCTGGACCCATTCGGAGTGTCGCGGGGCCCGGGAGGCATGTGCAGTGCAGACTGTGCGGGTTGGTTTAGCAGGTGTGTTTCTTTCTCTTCCTGTATCAATACCCTTGACTGCAACAGGAGCCCAACACTCTTCTTTCTGAAAACCGGTCACAGTTGCTCACACGACAGGGAGCTACTTGGCCATGCAGGCTGCTATCCCAAAGAGCTTTTTATCAACACCCCGCCCACCACAGCTCAGTTAGGGGCAGTTCCTGGCAATTCGGTCAAGTGTTTCCTCTTCCACCCTCCTTCCCACCTTTGCCAGTCGGGAGAACCTCAGACCTCACCCCTAGATGTTCAGACTGAATCCATCTGCGTTGAGACTCAGGAATCTACATTCTTAACAGTCTCCCCAGGTGACCCTAAAGATTGGCTGGATTTGCCAGCCACTGTTGTACATAGTCATATTTTATTAGCTGTTGCTTCACCTTAGTGTGTGTGCATGAAGTAATCAAACTTCATCCCTTTAAAATAAGCTCTAATTCAACAGTCTTAATTGTAAGTCATTTAAATTACACATTCCTGGGACTGCACGAAGTAGACTGGAAAGTACAGACCATGTACCAAAGACATGCAGCCACTGTGATGCTTCTGCTGATAAATTGCTGCTGTTTCTCTGTACTCATTTGGCTCATTCTGGGGGGAGGAAAAGGGGGTGGTGGTCCCATTCTTGCCATCCCTGCCTCTTCAAGCATCGCTGTGTGAAGTTTGCTCAGAGGCTCAAATGAAACTGCACATGTGGCAGAAACTTGGAAAGAATCAACTCTGAGCCGCAGGGCGGGACCCTTCCTGGACATTTTACCGCCGTATCGCCTGCACGTGGCAGGTGCTCAGTAAACATCTGCAAATAAATAAATTGAATATTAAATATTTGCTAAAGAAATGAATCGTAGGACCAAAAATAATTGTAGAAACTTTTGAGGTTGACTTTAAAATATTTTAGGATCTTAGGGCACCCATACTACATGTAGAGCTAAAGCTAATTGTGGCTGAAAACTATCGGAGTAGTTGACTCTGGTTCCTTCCTCTCCTTGGTAGGTGAATTAATCCTACAGTTGTTGCTGCCTTCTACCCGTTTTCCTGTAGGGTTTCAGTGGATTTTTAAAATTAACTTTTAAGTATTCTATGTATAAATAATAGAAAACCTTTGGCCATCATACTTTTTAGTCACATGCTACAATTTAGATATCTGTCTTTTAACATATTTAGTGTTTTTTGGCATGTAAAAATTTAAATATTTCTATGATCCAGACTACTGATTTCCCTTTCTGATTGCTTATGTTGTTTCTATGTTTAAAGAGATTCCCATGCTAAGATCAGGAAAATGTTTACGTATATTTTCTTCTAAATTTGTTTATTATTTCCTTTATGCATCTAAATCTGTGATTCCTCTGGGATTTGGTGGAGTAAGATTGGAGTCTTCTTACTTTGTTCCGTCAGTTAATATTTTTCAATAATTTATTACTGTTGGTCTTATCACAATATCTTGTTTAACTCATATTTTATACTTGGCATGGAGTCCTATCCCTCCTGAGACCCAGTAATGGCTTCAGGCAGAAATCTTTTAGCAGCTTCTTACAGCGAAGAGAAAGCTCTCGAAGTGCTGAGTTTTCTTAACCAGCTTTATTGTTTGCAGTTGCTGTGGTCTGTGTGTGATTATTTTTAGCACTCTTGTTATCAATTGTTAAGGAACAAATTTTAACAGAAGATAGAATCATGGTTCTCCAATAGATATAAAATGAACACATATTAAAGATTTAACTCATTCATTAAAGAGGCCCCATAAGGTGTTACGACCTGTTCAAAGAGCAGAGACATATAAAGGGAGTAAGAAATTCTGAAACGAATTTACAAATAAATGAAAAATGAATCTGCAAAGTCAATGCAAAAATCAGCCGCATTCCATTGAACACAATTACTTTGCATTATACAGACAATTATTTGAATTATTATCAGATTTCTCAAATTTACAGAGTTACAAATCAAAGATGAGAAAACCTAGATGTAAATCTGGTTTACCTAGTTGTAAATTAGATGTAAACCCAAAGTAGTCATCTGTTTGATTTTTTTCCCACTTCAAAGTTTTTCACATTTTTTTTCCTGGCAGTCTCCTCCCCTCTTTTTATCATAATAATTTCAAAGAAACATTATTCTTGATCATAAAATAAGGCTTATCTTGTTAGGTTTGCCTAATTGTTGACACAGGTGCATCAAAAGTGTTATTTTACCATATGGGGCACCTCAAGTTGGCTTTGTAAACTCTAAGGCCATACTATTTTGAACAAATACTAAGTAAATTCTGCCTGAAAGTTTGCATGAGGAGTTTCAAATTGGACTTTTACAACCCTTTATTGTTTATCATCCTGAGGTTAGGAAACCAAACCCAAGATACTCTCTCCACAAGATTTCACCTGCAATACCTACAAATTTGGGCAAATTCCTCTTTTCTGAAGGTTCCCAATATATTCTAATATATTTAATATAATGTTCTTTCATTTTACCCTTGAAGCCAAGAAATAGACCAGTTTGCTAGAAGGGCTTTGTAGGCATGGAAGGTGTTGCCTCATAAGTCAAGTCAAACTTAATTCCTTAGAAGTGGCTGTTCCTACCTGAGTAAATGAGCATTATTTTTCAAACATGAAACCTCATGGCAATATTCCGAAGAGTTGCAATCAGTGTTTTCCCTGAGGGTACAAACGTAAGACAGCAAGAGCAAGGACAAAAGTCCAGGGACCTCCCATAAAGCATATAAAATTTCAGAAATATTTATATCAATAACATTATATCTATACAGTTTACCTAGGTAAGGGTGAACGTCACTTCTGATTTGTTGACTGTTCCTATGGAATTCTACAAAAAACCTAATTATTTTTAGCACTTTTTTCAAGGATGAATTAATAAATCTTTGTGATTTTTTTTTGAGGGGCATTCTAGGACATCTCAAAGATAGTTTAAATGTTAAAGATATCCTGATAGTTTAATTTTTTCTGTACTCAAGAGCCAATTTTGAATGGCAAAAATCAGAAAAGAATTGTTAGAAGATATCTGGTTACTTGATTAAGATAAGATCAGTGTGCCAGAGAAATAATAGTGATTTATCTATTTAGTAAATATTTAAAACAAGGAAATATTTAAAAATAAACACAGATGTTAAGATGGTTGTAAAGAACCTTAGCTCTTTATAAGTGAGGAAACTTTGTTCTTTGCTTTCTTTTACTTTCTTTCTTTTTCTTAAATAATCAAGGATGTAAAAAATTCAATATAAAGCACAGAAAATTATTTTCGTAAGACATAGAAGCAAGCCCGTCAAGATTGGGCAAACTTTACTAAAATTTTAGCACATTTCAGTTTCTTTCAGACTCAAGTGCTATAAACTAAGGCAAGTAAAATGTATTTTGCATTTTCATATTACTGCAATTCTCAGAGGATCCATGAGCACAGGATAATTTTTTATATTAATACTGAAATATTTCTAAGACTTCAATGTGTTCATCATAGCTCTGGTCAATTGAATCAAAAACTAAGTATTTTTATATTTCTTAATTTTGACTTCCAATATGGTAAATATTGGTAGTTGTAACCCACATAAAGTAAAAGTTCTCCAGGGTCTTCAATAAGTCTCAAAATTATACAGAGGTCCTGAGAAGGGGAAAAGGGAGGGGCACCCTAAAAACCACTAATACACGCCTGTGTGTGTGCCCCATTACATAGCACCGTAAATCTACTACAATAGGGCAAACCTACTTTCTCTTTGAAACACAGCAGCACGCATACAGTGAAATTAGCTTGTCCCTATTTCTCCCAGTGTGGTCTCAACCATTCATATTAATAGTGACTTTTAACCAAAGTAACTTCTATTTCATAGAGAAAACAGTAAGCCAATACAATTAATAACTGTCTATCTTCCACTAGCAGTTTTACAGAGTAGAAAAGTTTATACTGCAACTTTCAATAGCCACATATATACTTTCATAAAGAGACAAAATGAACACTTTCATTAGCAGGACCTGAAAACAAGCACTTTCCATAAGATCTAAGCAAAGGTATATAAACTAAAAATTATGCTTAATAATTAGGCATCAACTTTTCAGTATTCTATCTTAGTTAGAAATTATCTATATGTCAAATGAGTTATTTATTATGTAATTCAACTTAATATCAATATAAAGTTTGATGTTACCTAAAGATCTTGGGAAGTATATTCAAGCTGACTTATTAAAAAACACAATTACTATGAAAATAAAGTTGTCAGAATAATGATTCAATTTAGTTTAATATAAATTTGCATTTTTCATTATCTTAAATATTGTGTAAGAATAATGTTAGTTTATTCAATCAGCATACCTGAATAAATTTAGGAAACACTAGCCAAAATAGAATAAAATGTTGCTTATATCATACCCAACACAGATAAATCAGAGGGCACAGCTGCTTGTGTTGAACCAAAATTATTACACTAGTCTTGTTTAAACTGATAAGAAAGAAGCTTTTCACAAAACCCACCAAGGACAAGTGCTTCCACTGGTCGGAACCAATTCCAAACTTGAAACA
Source organism: Lemur catta (assembly GCF_020740605.2). Taxonomy (NCBI): domain Eukaryota; kingdom Metazoa; phylum Chordata; class Mammalia; order Primates; family Lemuridae; genus Lemur; species Lemur catta. The sequence continues at coordinate 1,347,793 of NC_059151.1, forward strand.
TCTTTATTTGACAAATCTGACATCAAGCTAGGATTCTTTTTGAATTACTACCCTGAAATCACATGTGTTTGTGAAGTCCTTCACTAGGAATTCTGCATTTAGTGGCCCTTCGGGTTCAGGAGCGTCTAGACAAGCACGAGGCTGGGACACTGCTTTGAGCCTGGGCATTTTCAGAAACGCCACAACCCGGGGCCTCAAAGCTCCTAACTGGATTCGTCCCCACTCCTGAGAAAAAGCGTCTGGGGTGGAAACATATAAATGTCTCCATGGAAACAGCCTTTTAAACTTGCTTTCTACAATATTTAAGCAAAAAGAATATTTAAGGGCAATTATTTGCACGGATTTGACTGGCGATGTAATTTATGTATCTTAGGCACCACCAGGGGACAACTCTACGAGAATCCCCATCCAGACAGAGCTCTACATCCAAGCTGTCATTTTTGACCACATTTCCAGAAGGAAAACTTAAGCACCAACATGTAAGGTGGTTTCCTAACAGTTTGCTAAGTCTAAACAAATTCTGTAGACAGAAGCAAATGAGAATGATAAATGAGCCCTGTGGCTGGAAGGCAAGTTAGAATAATAAAAGTAAATAAAGAAATGAGAACGAGAACTGTAAACTTGACTGACTTTTTATTGTCCAGGTAGCCTCTTCCTCTGATTTGTGGGTTTTCTCTTTTTTCTTTCTTGAACAGTGAAGCTGATTGCAACAGTTCACTGGAGAGAATCTTGATGCTACTTCAAAGATACAGTAATTGGCGACATGTTTTGTAGCTCAGATTTTCCAAAACAAAAATGTTCTAGGTCCTACTCTTGCCAAATCTAGTGGACCAAGCAGTATGCCACATAGCATTGCCAGCTCCTAAAATCATCGGATATTGATAAGGGGCAGCAAATTGGGGTCGTTTGTACCTTGTTGTATTATTCTAGGCTTTTGGCACCTTGGCAGAAATTCTGAACTAATAAGAAAAGTTATATTTAGCATTTTATTATGTATGTGTCTATATGTTTTTTGAATCTATATATAAAATAGCTTAAGCGATGAATATATACACAATCTAACCTCTGGAGAAAACCATCTGGAGGATATACCTGCTTGCTACTTTTCAGTTTTCTGTAGCAGGTAGTTTATTTTTATAGTGTGGATGTATTATTCCATTATTTTTAAAATGGGATGGCTCTCATGGTGCTCATTCAGATGTAGGGACCACTGGCCTCTCAGGATCCATTGTTTTGTTCAAGGAACTTGCTGCAATTTGTAATAATTTCATTATTTGTGTGTGTGTTTCATGTCTGCCCCATTTTCTAGAATGTAAGGGCTGTTTATATTTGCCACTAGTGTATCCCTGGTATTAAGCAGTTAGAAGATGTTCTTTGTTCAAGCAAAATTTATAAAATAGAAAAACAGAAACTAATAGGAGTGGTTACCTATGGTGGGTGGGTATAGCATAGATGGAAATCAGAATAACACTTTTTAATGTATATTTGTTTGTATCATTTAGGTGGGTTTTTGAACTATGTAAATATATTGTATTGTTTTTGAAAAAGAGAAAGCTAAAACAAATATATGGGAAAATTAATAACATCTTTGACTTAGTAGTGAGGGGGGGTGTATGTGTGTTTGTATGTATATAGAAGTACATACATATTTTCTGAACTTTTATGCTTAAATATTTGAAATGAAATAACTTGAAATTTTTAAGGAAAAGATAGAAATAAAAACACCGTGTGGTATAATATGAATAGTTTAAAGGGCATTTGCTGTGACATCAGAGCAACAAGAAAAACAAGTCTCTTCTGCCTCCATCACTCAGGTTGAATGACCAAGACAAATGATGTCTTCATTTGTAAAATGACTAAGATAGCGATCATATAATCCTTCCAAAATTATGAAATAATATGTGTTAAAATGCCTTGCAAATTGTAACATGATACAAACATTAATATTTTTATTTTTATTTTAAATTCCTTTGTTCTTTATATACGCTCCAACTATTAGCTCCGTACCTGGGTATTGGGACTGCTCTCTTTATTTCCTAAATGTAAATTAAAAACTTTCAAAATAGCGATGAAAAAGATCTTCACATGGGGAGAAGTGACTAAGCATTGTCGCCTTGATTTTTGTTCCCCTGTGATTCACCGGCATTAGGGAAAAATAGCTGTGAATTGTGGCTGCTGTGAGTTCAGCAGCCCCAGGGACTCTGCTCTCTCTTTATCCTTGTGATCTCAGTGTACATTCAGGACTTCCCTTCACTGATCCTAGCCCGGCTGGGAATAACCCAACTCACCGACAGACTTTACTAAATATCTGGAGATGGAAGAAAGAAGAAGTCGGGGGTGGGGGAAGGAGGAGCGGAGGGAGAAAAGGAAAGAAGTAAGACCAAATTTGATATACTATATAAAAGAAAGATACACTAGGCCAAATAACCTTATTTTTTAAATATTACTGTCTCTTCAGAAGTTCCGGGCCCTGTCCCAGCCTCGCACTGGCCCTGTGTCCACGTAATGGGTTCCGTGTCAGCACGCACAACTCAAAAGGCATTGTCAGAGAACACACACACACACACACACATGCATCCAGCCATGTTTCAATTCAAACTTAATCTCATTTAAAGACTTACTTATTAACTAGGAACATTTCTGCACTATTTGACAAATGAAGTTGGATTAGTGTCTCAGAAACTCAGAAATTGTAAGGGGATTCTAAACTTTAGAAAAATAAAACATTTACTTGTTTGAGTCTAATGTTCATAATACGATACATATCATATGTGTCAAAGACATTAACACATAATTAGTTGAACAGTTTCATTTTAGGGTTTTCTGTGGTCTAAAAACAATAGCTTGAGTTTTCCAGCTCAAGTAGAATTTAAGTAGGGAGCAGAAGCCCTGAGAGAATTTTTCTCGGGCTCTCCAAAGTTCAAATATTTCTTATAAGTTATAACATAAAACGGAATTAAAGAAACTGTTTTTGTCCCCAAGGAGACATTTTTTTCCTTCCCTATTTTTTTAGAAAATAATTTAATTACCTAATATTTTATAAGAGGTAGTCTTAAAACTCAGGAAGTGAAACAAAGTAGAAAAGATGCACAAAGGCTCTTGAGGTATAAATGACCTCGGGCACAGATCAAAAAACATTAGAGCCTTTATTATTATAGGAAAATAAAACAGGGGCTTCCTAATCAAATTAGTGAAGAATAAATAAACTTTCCACTGCCAAACAGACTTAGTATTATGAAATAAACCCACTTTCTAATATGAGTATGTCATAAGTCATGTCCAATTATGTGATTTCAAAACTCTACCATAAAGAAAGAGTATAATCAGTGATCATTCAGGAAAAAATCCAGCGTTCAATAGGGAGACTCTTATCCTTCTATTCATTAAAAGAGTTCAGTATGCATTACGTTTTTCTGATGACACAAATATTTACTCAGGCTAAATAGCAACTCTTTAAGGATCCAGACATTTTTAATTTACTTTGAAACAAACTTCCAGCTTCGAGATCGCTCGCCTATAGAATAGATGTGGGCAAAATTTAGTGGCATCTAAGCAGGCCGAGGTATTATAATATCCCCTGCTTATTAATTAATATGTTCAAAAGATACCTAGTGAACACATATAACATACCAGGCTCAATGGCATGAAAGATACTACCGCCTTTATGGGGCGTATGAAATAGCAGGAAAAATGCAAAAACAAGTAATTATAACATAATGTGCTAATACGATAATTGAAGAGGTGCAGTGTTCTGTGCAAGCACAGGGCAGAAGCAGCCAAGTGTGTCGTGGGACCTGTGGGTGTGGCAGGGAGGGGACTCGAGCAGGGAGCTTCAACCTAATGTGTGTCTCTTCTCCCATCTCCCTCCATTTTTTCTCTATTCTCTTTTCCCTGTTTCTTTTCTCATTCCAAATGTCTGTCTTACTTTTTGTTCTAACCCGCGTAGTATTTGTTTCTTTACTATTTTTTCAATGAGAATCAACACAGGACTTGAGCAACAGTCTTCTTTCTAGCTAAAACTCATTTAATTCATATCCCATTTCCTAAACGCTACACGGAAACCTCTGAGTCTCATCATCTTCATCTTCATAACAAACCCACCTTACAAGGCTGTTGCACAGACAAATGTAGGTACGATGATGTGTAAATGCAAAGCTGCTCCAACAAAAGGAATTATCATCATCAAAGGAACAATTAAACTAAAACGTGTCTGATTTGATTCCATAGAGAAGTGTTTTAGGAGACTTTGCTTTGAAATACGTGAAATGTGATACTGTCGTTGTGCCCTCTCTAAAATGATTGAAATTGCAGAGTTGAGACAGACAGGACAATGATGTGCAGGAGTTTGTTTTATTTTTAGTGAATTTTGTTAGTGAAATTTAAGTGTCTGAACATGAGTGATAGAGTTTGGAGAAATGTGTTTTTAAAGACTGTATGTTCAGCCTGTGCCCTACTCTTTGTATAGATAGAGCATCTTTCATGATAGAATGAAAGCTTCTCACCATGTGAATCCTGAAGCAAGCTGACTGGCATTTTGATGTGGCCAGGGGAGCTATCATACACGTGAAATGAACTTACTTAACAGTTTGAAATACTCAGACATGGATTTACACTATTTATGATTTCCCATGTTTTCATATTTATTCAGCAGCTAAACACTACTAAGCATTCTACACTTTATTTTCCATCATCTACAACTAGCATCCTGAAAGAAACCTAATAGCTCAAAGAAAAAACTATATAATAAGAGCAGATGACCACTGCCCCTTGTATGTACAGTAGACTCTTGTCTAAGACGTAGAGTGATAATCCCCTCTTTTCTAGTCGTATTTCTAGACAGTGAGTCCCTGTTACCAGAAATTTTTGGAAGAGTATATTTTAAACTATAAATATTTTTGTGTTTTACAAAAGGATCTTGTCTATTTTATCTTCTCGTAAGATAATTTTAAATTTCCCTTTCTCTGGGCAAGGCAGTGTGCAATTCAAGGCACTTCAGGGAAACTATGTCTACTTCCATTGTGGTTATTGACTGATTCAGTCACTCTGAGTAAATGTTTATTGAGGAAATGCTACGTGCCAGGGAACCTTTCAAGGATTATCTTGTCTCATCCTCACAACGGCACTGTGAGGTACACATTAATCCCTCACTTTAAGGGTGAAAATACTTAGAGACGAATGAAGTAAAATTCCGTGGGAAGCATACACGGGCTTTCCCTCATCCATTCTTCACGGAGTCCGTTTGCTCATCTAAGCACGCTGGGCGATACATGTCAAATCCTTGTTGAAACAGTGTCGCAGTGACTCTCCTTTCACCCTGGAAGGTGCTTTGCAGTCGCTGTGTCCCGGCTGAGGGTGCTTGGTTAGATTTCCACATCCTACTGCCAGTTCTGTGTTAGAACCCAGAGAGGACAGGGATCCGCTCGCTCCTGTCCCCAGGACTGGCCACCTAGTGGTAGGGCTTAGCAGAAGTCTGGGAGCCTATATGTTACTTTATGTCACAGCTTGACTTTCTGTAGTTTGTACTTACGTAGCTCTAGACAGTGGTCCCAGCTTTGTTCAGCCACTGCCAAGGATCAGGGAAGACACACTGTCCTGGTGACAGGTGACGAGGCAGAGTTTCTAGGGATGACAGGAAACTTATGTGGCTCTCCCTTCCCTGCGGAAAGGGCAGGAGTAGCCGCTCAAGCAAATGCCGCTGCCAACACACCCTGCGGGGAAGCGTCACAGAGAGGAGTGGGGTTGTGGAGCCTACGGATTCAGGGATCCTCAACGCTTCTGTTTCTCTGGCTTTCAAGAACAGTGTTGGCAAATATTTTACTTCTGACTAGGATGCTTTCTTAACTTACAAAATGCAAATTGCAGTATTCCTCACCAAATGACAAATGCAAGATATTTTGGAATTTTCAGAGGAGTATCGCTTTCCTACACACTGCAGTTTACCAAAAATTCTGAAGTTGAAGTCTGAAGAGGTACGAGACTTTAATTAAATGACCAGGCAAAAGGATATCATTCCTTAGTGCTGGGGAGGTTTAAATGTTTTTCATGTTCTGTTACTATAGGATTCTGCCACTGAAACATTCATAACACTGGAATCTGGGGACAGAGTGAGGTTTTGTCTTGGGGTGGGAATGAATTGAGCCGCTCACTCTCAGACAAAATGCACAGAGGCGAGAGCTCCATGGCGATCTGTGAGGCAGATGGGACTCCTGGTGCGTACCAGGCCACTGTCCTTCAGCAAAGAAAACAGAAACCCAGGTGCAGAATGTGTTGGCACAGTGCGGACGGGCCTTCAAGGGTGTCCACTGTTTACAACAGAGCTCTGGTCACTGAGTGACCACCCTTCCTGGGGATCCGTTTTCCCCAGCTGGTCTCAAGCAGAATATCCTGCGAAGGCCTGGGGACCAGCTGTCAGTGACCTCTGGCCCTTCAGAGAGAGGCTGGGTGGCCGCTTCCCCCTGTCAAGATGTGCTAATTACTTGAACTCCGAGAATCAGAGCCTGCATCCTACAGTGGCATTTCTATAGCCTGTCCACCTCCCACACATCTTTCTTCTCTCATCCTTAAGTCTTTTAAAAATACAGCTGTTTCTATATGGATTACTGGCATCTTTTTCATCCACTTAAATGTTATCTGCTCCCAGTTTTGTCTGAAATATGCTACTATTTTGGAAATTGAAAATCAACTATAGGAAGAAGGATTTGGAAAAGAGGGGGGCCCTCCTGGGGTCTACTCTATGCCAGCAGCATGTCCATCATTTATGGGTGTGGCTTCATCTGACCATCGTAGCAGCCCTGGGAGAGAACATTATTCTTCCCAGTTGGCAGATGTAAAAACTGAGGCCAGTGACTCACCCTCCCACCCATCCTCCCCGCTTCTGGGTTTCCAACGTCCTTTACACCTGTGGTCCCCAACCCTGGAGCCAGTCTGCAACTTAGGGACCAGGCTGCAAAGCTCCTCCACCCCCTTCCCCTGCCACCACCATGGCCTGACCCCACCCCAGGACGTCCATGGAAAAATTGTCTTCCGTGAAACCAGTCCCTGGTGCCAAAGAGGTTGGGGACTGCTGCCACCTGTGTGTCCCAGCAGTACCCATCATTTAGCTCCCATTTATCAGTGAGGACATGTGGCATTCTGTTTCCCGTTCTTGAGGTACTTCTCTTAGGACAATGGTCTCTGGCTCCATCCAAGTTGTTGCAAATGACACTATTTCATTCCTTTTTATGGCTGAGTTGTACTTCATGGTATATATATACCACATTTTCTTTATCCACTCATGAATTGATGGGCACTTGGGTTGATTCCACATCTTTGCAATTGTGAATTGGGCTGCAGTAAATATTTGGGTGCAGGTTTTTGTTTTTGTTTTTTTAAATAAAATGACTTCTTTTCCTTTGGGTAGATACCCAGCAGTGGGATTGCTGGGCCAAATGGTACGTCTGCTTTTATTGATAAATTCTTGCTCTTTGTCACCCTGGCCGACCTCAATCTCCCACTAATAACACTTTTAATCAGTCACATGGTGCAAGAACATTGACTGGGTTATGGTCCTTGTTTTTAGCTTCTGAAGAAAGAGCTTAGACAGTTAGAGTGGAGCTCTTTCCCGACTGCCTGCATTAATCGTACCCCTGTGAACTGTTCAATAAAGAATAGTTTTGTAGATTATGTAAATATCCTGTACACACCAGGTTCCAGATACTGTTCTAAGAACTTGACCTGTGTTGTCTTTATTAATCTTCACAGCAACGCTGTGAAGAAAATACTGGTCATTTCCCTCATTTTACAGATGAAGAAACTGAGGCACAGGGACAGAGACATAGACCAATGGAACAGGACTGAGTACTTTAGCTTTGTATTAATGGTATAGCTTGAAGTCCGGTAAATTGATGCTTCCGAAATTTGTTCTTTTTGCTTAAGGTTGCTTTGGCTATACAGGGTCTTTTCTGGTTCCATATGAAGCATAGAATTATTTTTTCTAGATCTGTGAAAAATGATGTTGGTATATTAATAGGGATTGCATTGAATCTGTGGATCACTTTAGGTAGTGTAGACATTTTAACAATGTTGATTCTCCCAATTCATGAGCATGGCATGATTTTCCATCTGTTTATGCCCTCTGCTATTTCCTTCCTCAGTGTTTTCTAGTTCTCCCTGTAGAGGTCTTTCACCTCCTTAGTTAAATATATTCCTAGAAAGGAACTCCTTATTACACCAGGACCAAATTATTTTAAGTGTAATAGCAAAGACATATCTGTTTGTTATCCTCTTTTTTGATTCATTTCCTATTCAACATTGATACATTATCTCAAAAATCAGATATCTTATTTTTAATGTCTAATAGAATGTTAAGGAATGAAATATCTATGTGGCTTTTTTTCACAAAGGATAGAAAATACTTATACATGGCTCCTTTTCTCCCCCATGAGACAATCTAAGTTGAAGGAATAATGTGGAAAAGTATATGAGCAGGAGAATCTGAGACCAGCAAACGAGAATCTACTAATTCTTAAAAAATTAAAGGTTACAATAAGTAGTTACAAAGGGCCTTACCTGATTCATGCAGGAAACAAGTTCTTGTGGGTCCACTGTAGGGGGGACAGATGATGACATATGATCATCAGTTGTTTAGTGCTGACTTGAAGTCAATGCATTAAGAAGGGGAGAAAGAAAGGTTAATTAAGACACCTGTAGAACAAGTTTCAACCAAACCACGTAACACAAGCACAGCCCAGACATACAATCAGCACTAAGCCTCCCTCATGGTGGGAATTAAAGAAAGGTTGTCTGGATAAATAAATATATGAATGAGCTTGATCTTGGACTGCAAGAGGGTAGAAAATACAGAATAATTTGTGTTATATTTGCTTTATTTGTTCCTTTGTTTCTTGACAAAATAATAATAAATTAACCTCTTTGATCCTTGGTTTCTTCTTTAGGAAAATGGATATAATAATATTATAATTTAATAATTCTTCCTATGCCCAAGGATTATTGTGACTTAAAAATGAGAGTACTCTAAAATTTACAAATGATATACAAAATTATTTTTATTTTACTTCCTTAAAGAAAAAGAAAAGCTATTGATCCATTTCCACCGATTTTCTCCCTCTCAGTTTACCTCTGCATACCTAAAGGTGTGGGGATGAGATTAAGGATAGAATGGAAAACAGAGACATGAGCACTGATATGCAGAATTAGAGACTCCTTATCTTTCTCTGTGATGATTCAGAGAAATAGTCTAGAGAAGGTGTGGAGTGAGAGAAAGGAGCATCGTTATTTCCTCCTGTAAGTGCACAGCACAGTACAGGAGGATAGTTTAATTTATATGGAACAAGGTGTGGTGAGTCCCTGGGGAACAAAGTGAGAGACAGCAATTAGAAGCCTAACTTAAAGAACAGTCATCACAAGTTCAAAGTGTGAAAAGCACAAGGAGTCAAGCCTGGCTATCTTCAGCTTCCCTTGCACTGGTAGCTGGCGATGTGTGAGAAACGTAGCCTCCCTCTGAAAGCAGAAGTGTTGGGCGTGGGGGGAAGAGGGAGAGAGAACAGAAAGGGGAGCAGAATTTCCTACGTTAAATATTAATTATATGTGGGTGGTATTTTTTAAACATAGTGAGAAGTTGCTATTGACATGCAAATGTGTGTTTATTGCCATGAGGAAGATGTTGTAAAAAAAAAAAAATAGACACTATCCAGAGCTGGAAATTGCCCCGGGGCCAAGGGCAGATGCTGGGCAAGAACACAAACAGGAAGGGAGGGCAAGAAGGGAATAGGGACAAGAAAAAAAGCACCAGAAAGAAACAGAAAAGGCAGCCTGGACATCCCATGAGAACTGATTAAAAGGTCACAGCTGAGCCCAGCCTTTAAGCGTCCTCAGGGTTTAATGGGTAGAGTGGTCAAGTGGTGAAGATTGAAAGACTTTTTCCAATAGAAGCAAAAATGGTAAAACTGATCTATGCTGCACCTGGTGAGATAAGGGCCAGATATTCCCTCCCCATCGTCGTAAAAGTTGGATGGGAAATAAAGCAAATCAGAGAACTCAAGCCCAGAGCAGAACAGCAGCATCACTAGAGAAGGGAGAAGGCTGAACTGAGGCGGTGTTTACTGGAGAGATTCCCCACCAACCTTTCCTACCCACTGAATGGTGTTAGAAGGGAAAATTGAAGACTTGCTAGCAATGGGTCTGGAAGAAATGAGAAAGATCTCAAATAATCACACCTCCCCTTGTTTCAGCACTTCCCCACTTTAGGGCAGACGGAATATGAACGAACGCAACACCTAGATATGCTTACAGATGTAGACACGATAAATCATCAACAAACCGTTGCCGTCTCTGGACAGTTTAATATGTAAAGGCAAAATGCTAAGGAAACGTGAATATATACAGGCTGGATGGAAAGCAGAGCGAGAACTAAACTTACAATAACTGCATCTCCCCTGTAGATACATTGTGCTTTTGTATGTGACTCTATGCATATTAAGTATCACAGAACTATGTATTTCATTTGGAGATTAAATCCAAATCAAATGGAATTTAAAATGTTTTCTTAATTGATGTGTTCAACCAAAAATTATGTGTAAGTGTTTACTAATGTGGCACCTGCCATCGTGGGTCCTGAGGACAGGTCGGGAAGCAGAGATGGACGTGGAACAGAAACTTTGTGGCCAGATCATAGAAACATGAAAATGCTCATGAGTCTCTCCGGAAGTTCATTGCCCGGGCCTTTTAAACTCAATGAGATGGACAGTGAAGAACCATCAAATGTGTTTTTCTCTGGGAAAAGGCGGAATCACTTTATCTTGCATAAAGATGAATGCATTAGCCGTGTGCAAAATGGACAGATAGGAGGGATAATGAAGTCTTTGAAATGTTGGAAACCTATTTCTTGAGGTTGCTGGATTAACACGTAGTCATGAGGACAGAGAAATGTGAATCAGAGTGACGTCACACAAAATGTAAAAAACGGGATCAGGCCTGTGTCAGAAGAACCGGCAAAAGTTGGAACCATTAGAGACAGAGGATATAAAAGAGGAAGGAAGGAATGCGAAATAACGAGAAGCTTTTTGTTAAGAAAGTCCACATGGCAAGAGACTAATGTCCTAACAGAAATGACTTAAATCATTCTAAGAGCCACAGAAAATCGAGAAATCAGTGAGTTCGTTAAGTGCTCCTCAGACTGGAGGGAACGGACAGCCCGCGTCCAGTGCTGCAGCTCTGCAGGCACCGGGGCCAGGAGGGGGCTTAGACGCCCATGTCTAAGCAAAGAAGGCCTTCCCGCTTTTTCACAGGATTTGAAAAATAATTTCTACCCAGACTGACTTTGAGCCGGGCTTGGCTACTACCCATTCGGGTATTACTCTTAGATAAGAAATACTATAAAACACCTGTGCTGGGTAATAAAAGTCAACAACATTTCCTTTGTATCAGGACTTAATCTATATTCATCAATATTTAGCAGGACTTCTGCCAAGGCCTGGTAAATTGATAAAATTAAGTCCACTTTTCCCCAGAACCAGAGATAAGAACTTGAACAAAATAACACCCCTGTGATGCTGCCTGGGCCGCATTTACAATCCCGTAATAAAACCAGTAAAACACTTTGTACTTAGGAACTGCCTCACACTGAAAATCTCCCATCTGTTATAGACCATAAATTCTCCCAACACCCTCCATGAGATAAAGAATAATTACTGTCCTCAATTAACAGGGAAACTAGGAGCTAGTGTAGCTGCAGGACTTGCCCAAGGCCACTGAGGAGAGGCAGAGTCCACTTGCTCTGGAGACTGCAGCAGGGCTGGCCCTGCACAAAACACTCTGCACTGGCTTCTATTTCTACTTCCCCTTTTTGTTCTATCAGCTTTTGGCGCCTGTCCTCCATTTCCCTGAAGGTGTTAACTGATACCGGTTGATAATGCTCAAGGTGTCAGCCTTCCCAGGGATATCTGCATTTTATTAGGGGCTCTTGAAGGCTGGCTGAATGTCAAGAACCAAAGAAAGGAGCTCTTTGAGTCAGGACTGGGAAGACTGTTCCCTTCTCATAACTCCCAGAGTAGACCCCACAGGGGCCGCTCACTCCTGCCACCTTAGAGCCATCTCCAGAGAAACCTCCTTTCCTACTGCATCGGGCAGCTACTGAGGTTCTGCTTTGCTTTAAGGACACAAATGGAAACAAAAGGAGTCACCCTTATGACCAGAGCTACCCGCCATCATGCTGGGTCTGGTTGTGTCTGAGCCACCGGCTCTCTGCTGGGAGGCAAGATCCCTGACAACATTTTGTATTTCCATTCTCTGTGGCCAGCTCTTGTTAGTCAGTGAATTCTTTCCTGACACTTGCAGGAATGCAATCCAAACAGTGCCACCAGGTGGGACTTCCTTCACCTAGCAGGACAGAAATTTTCCATGGCATTTACAAGGAGATAAACACTTGAAATCTCTTCGTACTTGAGAGGGGGAAAATGGAACAATTTGAAACCACCAGGAAAATGCCTGGCTGCCCATTGCCCTTTGCTGGGACTTGTATCTGTGGCAGAATTAGGATATCACTAAGTGTGCCTCAATGTTCTTGTTCCAACTACTCCTAAAAAGGATATTTACAAAATATCTACGGTAGGCAAAGAGCTGTCCAGGTGCTGTGGACACTATGGGTGATTCTTGTCCTTAAGAAGCTGGATTCTATCTAAATAGAGACACAAACATACTCAAATGCTGATTTTATATTGTCATTTAACTTCTCGTGTTTATGTATCAAACCATAATGAAAAAAATGCAATCTGAAGTTGGCTGATCTGGAGAGGATTAACATCTTGGTTTTGGTCGTGTGCCATATTACCGGGAAATTTGCGTTAGAGTGTTTTAAAGCTAGAACAACTGCCACAGGACAGCAAGAGATTCCTTGAGGGCATTCCTTGTTGATGCCTCGGAATCCAAACCTATACACCGAACTCGCTACACAGGTAATCACAAATCTTTTTGATTATTTGTACTTCTTTCAAATTCAATAAAAATACATTGCATGCTTAGTACAGATGTGGGAATCACACAAATGAAAAAGCAGCAGCCCTCAGTCTTGCCCCGTTTGGTGTCTGTCGGCTTCCACTCCAGTTTCATTCCCGTCCAGTTGGATGCCACACAGCCCCCAGCACCGTCCAGACTCCTGCTTCGTGTGCAGCTCAGCAGTAGTTACCGGGGTTGACAACACGGACACCTGAAATATTTATATAGCATTGATGCAATCGCTCTTCATTGCCCAGTAAAAGAACTGGTTCTCAGGGCTTGGCTCCTGGCCAGAGTTATCTTGATCTTAATTTTATAAGGCAAGAATTTACTCCAGAGTTCAAAAATTGAAAAACAGGGCGGAGGAGTTGTTGGTAGGTGATCATTTGTGGTCAAAGAAAGCTGTTTGCTTTTCCGTGGGCAGATATCCAGGGGCAGTTTTAAACTACTTCCCTCAAGGAAGAGACGCCAGAAAAACACCTGGAAACCCTGAAGCATAAGAATAAAATTAGTCCCCAGTGGTGACATCTACCATTTCTACACCCCCATCTGTCCATGTTTTTAAGGCGTTCGTCACATACCGAAGCAGCTTTAACTGATCTCGTTAAGGTTTGACTGGGTCATCTGAGCAGTTACACGTGGAGATTTGCAGGGTGAAAAGGCAGATACTTGCCACCATGCCAACGCGTGGGTCTCTGATTGCTGAGGTGACAGATGAGATCGCCTTCCTCAGGTGCCTCTTAGCTCCAGAGCCTGGAGGGCCAGAACATCTGCATCCCACAGTCTCATTGCCAGCCAGCTCCCGGACTGCCTTTAGGGGTAGGGTTGGTGGGAAGGGAAAGGGACGAAAAAAGAAAATTTAAAAACTGAAAGAAGGTAAAGGGAGGATATTGAACCTGAGAGCAGGATACGGGAGAAGGAGAGAGGATGCTGAGTGTATTCAGCTATGCCAGCTAACCCTTGCCTGGGGGGCTTGGAGGATCCACCACCCGGGAGAAAACAGCTATGGAAGAATGAACGGAAATGCTCATCGAATTGTGCAGGGCACAAGTGGCAGGGAACAAAACAATTTCTTAAGTGCTATGTTTTTTAGAAACCAGATTCAGGAGACAGTCACCAAAGGGGTGAGGTGGAAAAAAAAAAGATGAGTTCTAAGAAGAAAAGACTTTTTAAAAGAACTTTGGAAGGAAGAGGCATATTGGTAAATTCTCATAGCACCATGATCAGTAGAATTTTCAGTAAAAGTGGAATTGAATAATACAAGGGAAAATATGACCTTGTCAATTAGTCATAAAACCTTGTACGTTTTATGTTGTTCTGATATGTTAACTATGAACCAGAATAAAAAATAGCATAAAAAGGGATCCACTCCCCTCATAATAGAATTTCCTTATTTTTAACTAAATAGAAAAAATCAAAACACTATATGATTATAAAGATATCAACACATGAAAATACCCTATGCCTTAAACACAGAAAAGAGGAGACTGGGAAAATATATCCCAAAATACTTGGTTTTGTTTGGGTCCTGTGACTATGGGTGATGCAAAAACATGTAAAACCCAGTTTCTGCCCACAAGGAGCTGACTAATTCTTAGCCCTTATTATATTTGTTAAGTCATATTTGATTTTCATATGATTAAAATTTTAAAGAATGTCTTGGTTGAAAGCAGTTGAAGTGAATTCAGAAAAAAAGATGAAATAAGCAAAGGCTAAAATCAAATTGTTTTGTGCTTTAGGAATATGATCATACATTATTTTTTATTCTGTAAATTTATATGGGAAAACAAATGTGTTTGGCAGGAGACATTCGATGTGACAGCTTTCAGCTTGTCACTGTTGAATCTGATTCAGTTCGGGAAATATTTGTTAAGGAAATTAGGGGACAGTCGTGATGGTAAAAGTTGAAAGACAGTCCCTGTCTTCAACATCCTCACATCTAAAAAGAAGTAACTAAATGTAGTTAGTGATTCTTCCGCCTCTTTCCAATTCCCATTCACTGCCTTGGATTCTTGTCTGATTTTCCTATTTAGGACGGAGAGCAGGACCAAGCCTTTGGGTAAAACCCTCTGAGTGACCGATTGTTCTCACTGTAAATCATTCAGAAAACGGGAGCCCCTCAGTCACTGGGCAGGGGTCAGCAGACTGTCCTTTCCCAGGGCTGTTCGCGTTGTCTGGAACCCGTTTCTTCCAGACCTTGCCCTGGACAGTCCCTCACGTCACTCCCGGCCCAGTTCAAATGTGCTGTCCTCAGAGCAGCCTCTCCAGCCACCTCACTGTCCTCAGCAGCCCACCCACCACACACGTACACACCATTCTCCATCCCGTTGCTTTGGTTTACTATCTTCATGGTGCTTCTGGAAAATTCTTTTTATTTTTTTGGTTTGGGTTTATTATTTCTTTTAAAATATAAAACTCCATGAGGCGGCGGATATCTCATAAGTCTTTTGTATAACTATATTCCCAGCTTCTAGAATAGTGTGTGGCTCACAGTGTGCATCTGATGAAGATTTATGAACAAATGAGAGAGGAAACACTTGCTTCTGCCTCTCTGGATCTTACTATCATAACCCTAAACTTTAAAAAAAAAGACAAACATTCACTTGTTCCCAGCTGCATCTCCAGCATCTGGAAGAGTGTCTGGCACACAGCGGATGGTCACTAAAAAGCTGTTAGCAAAAATGATGATAGGACAGGAGTCAGGAACAAAAAGACCCAAAAAGCACAGAATCCAGAGCAAAAATACTGTGTAAGAATATGACTTGGTTGTGTGCTGATCTCTGTGTGTTTAATCCCATGAGCCTTTAGTCAAGTGTTGTTTGCAAGTTCCAGGCTTGTTTCAACTCTATGACAAAAATTAAGGAAGCGCTGTATGTTCAAACTGAAGTCAGCGTGAGTGGGAAGAGAGTAGGGAAACCCTCTGTGCAACGCAGCAGAAATCGGATTCAGCCGGAGCGAGATCTGGCAGACGGAGACTTTCTGGGGAAGGGGTCAGATGAGAGGTGCAAACCCTCACCAGGTGGATGTTCTCCCATTGCTGCCAGCCCTGAATGAGTTGGGATTTACTTTATTGGAGAAGCAGTCATTTCTTTATAGAAGTACACAGAATCAGCGTATCACAGAATATCTGAAGTGCTGTAAGACAAGTACAAAATGCTGTGAAGAGACGAAGGATGACCAGCTCTCAACCATTGGACTGATTAGGAATCGCTCCATGGAAAAGGTTTCCAGGTGGGTCTTCAGGAAGACAAACCAGCCAACGGAGTGTGGCAAGTGGAGGAAAGAGGAAAGGAACCATCTAGTACGGGTGGAGCCTGGGACATATGGGAGAAAGGAAAGAGACGTACCAGAAAATTAGCTTGCGTACAACTTGCGGAAGGCTATGAGTGCCAGACTGAGGTGTTTTTGTTCTTGTGTTTTAAATTTAGTTGATACTGAGCAGCTACTTACTACTTTTTGAGAAAGTTTATAACATTAGTGGACTAAGTTTTAATAGCATAAATGTAGTGGCAGCATTTACGTGGTTACTGTGGTGGGTGGGATTCCAAAATGACCCCCAGGGACCCATGATCTTGTAGATCCCCCTCCATTCTGAGTGTGGGGGGAAGCGGTGGGCAGGGTGGGCTATCGTTAGGTGGCAAAGCTGACTTTCAGAAGGGAGATCATCCTTGGTGGGCCTGACCTCAGACAAGGTCTTCCCAGGGACGGGAGCCCTTTCTGGAGGAAAAAGTTGGAAGCACTACATTCAACATGCAAAAAATCCTTCCTTGCTGCTTGGAAGGTGGAAGGTAACACATGGTAGAAATGGCAGGTGGCTTCTAGTAGCTTCTAACAAGCCCTGGCTAACAGCCAGAAAAGAGATGAGACTTCAGCCCTATAGTCACATAGAAGGACCTGGATTCTGCCCAAATGGGAATGAGCCTAGAAGAGGATTTCTACTCAGAGCCTTCAGATAAGAATGCCACCTGGCCAGCAGGTCAGGAGCCCACCTGGAGATAACAAATGGGTGTTGTTTTAAGCCTCTAAGTTTGTGGAAATTCGTTATGCATGGGGAGGAGTTGCAAGCTATTTAGGAGACCAAAAATTTAGACTATATTAAAGTAAATTAATAACTAAATGAAAGAGGTTGCAATAAAAATAAAGAGGACAGATGGGAGAAATATCAGAGAGAGCCTCTATATGACTTAGCAATGAACTCGATATGGTGATCAGAAAGGAGGAGCAGATGAAGTTTGGGAACCAAGAATATGATTGGGTGTGGATAATCAGTTTCATTTTAGATGCACTGAATTGATAATGCCAGCCAGAGATTCCCAGTTTATCAAAAGTGGAGGGATGAAATATTGTTAAGGTTAGGCATATTTGTGGAGTCCTGATAACTATTAATAAAATAAAAGTATGTAGCTCAAGTGTGTTAACTGAGGAAATAAGTGGAGAGAAAGATTGTCATGAAGTTGGAAGAGGATCACGGAAGAAAGGCCTCTCCCACCTCTGTGTAGTGGTATTCCTCTTCTGCCTGGAATATCCCATCTGAAATACGTCTCTGAAACTACCTACTTCACGCTTAAATCTCAGTTCGACTTCCATCTCTCCCATACAGCGCACCCCACCTCACCCAGCCAGACAAAATTATCTTAGGGTTTCTTAAATGGTGATTGTCTTATCTTCCCAGTAGACTAAGTTTTCAGAGAACCAGGGACCATTTTATCTTTGTATTGTCAACATGAAACTAAGTGTCAAGAACACCAAATATTTATTGAGTTAATGAAACAAAGATGGGAGTAATCAAAAAGATAGGAAGGTTAAAAACCAACCTAACAGGTGCCAGAACGCTGTGCAGGTGATCATGAACGCTATGCATGATTTGAGCATTGTAAGAGTGATCTAGGTAACAAAACATTTGTACTCCTTTAATATTTTGAAATTAAAAAAAGGAAGGAACCAGAACCCCACAACTTCTAATACAGCCTTACATAGGTATTCAATAATAAACGATGGGAAATTTTTAGAAAATAAGTGTATATAATGCTTGAGAATGCTAATAAAGACGTGTAATACACATGCATTCATACGCACACATAGGATTTTGTAGTCAAAAGTAGAGCTCAACCCAACAGAATCCACTAAAATTCCAAAGTTTGTTTGCTGTTTTCAACTATAGAAATGCCTTTCTTTAACTCTCCTTGTGTTTATGAAAATAGTCTAAATAATAATAATGGTCAGTGTTCTCTGATCCAGTAGTTGGCTGTCAATATAACACTTACGTTCTAACATAAAATAGGAAAATCCTATTATTTAAAAATTAAAACAACTTTTAGCTAATAATATGACACAACAGAGAAATTAGATACAAGTCACTTACTCAAGCGACATACTGAGCCCTGTTCCTCTTTCTGAAAAGCTGTGACTCCTCTATAAGTCAAGGAACCCAGATGCTCAGACAGAATTATGAAGCTGTGATTCATTTTGGGGGGGAGAGGTAAAGATGCAACATTCTGAAACTGTTTAATCCATCCAGATTTGGGATTCTGTAGCCCTTGACAAAAGAAACACTGTACTACCGTCCTGAAGTATCACAAGACGGCATCTCCAGGTGTTCTGATGAGGAAACTATTTCCTTCCAGTTCAATTTGCTTTCAGTTCAGTTCCCCAAGAGGTCACTCAGGGGGTCTGGCAGGGGTGCCCTTTGTGTGTTATTGTGGACACGCTGCTGCTGTCCCATCCATTCCCCTCATTGCTCCCTCTTCCTGCGTGTGTGCTAGTACAAATGAGCCATTTGAAGTCCAAGATTTGGCTCCTGCAAGTCTTTTCCAGTTTGTTGACTTCCATATGCAGATTGTCTTTTCTGGTCCTGCAATGACAGCTGAGAGTCCCTGCTGAGGATTATTCCGCCTGCTTGACATCCCTTGATACTTTGCTTATTCTGAATATAACGGCTGGTCACTAAAATATAAAGTGGGTACGGCTTGACCTCTGCTTTAGGCAAAGACAGACAAGTCTCTGAGGTCTTGGCTGACTCTTCTTAAGCATTTGCTATGTGCTAGGCCCTGTCTCTTGCTGCGGACTATCCAAGTATTCTTTACAACAACCCTGTAAGACAGACCCTACCATTTTATACTTACGGCTCAAATTTTTAAAAATGGAGGCACAGAGAAGGAAAGGCACGTGCCGCTAGGAAGAGCTGAAGGTAGGCATTGCAGACATGCTGTCGTCTTCAGAACCTGCAGATGAAGATTAAGCGGAGTGCAGAATGGCAAAGGTTGCAAAAGAAATATCCACTGGCACTAAAGGGAGGGAAGTCTCTGGGCTGGTTTCAAAGGCGGAAATGATGAATGTTTGGTAACGAGGACTGGAGCTGGGGGAGACCCAGAACTATGTATTTAAAGGTCAGAGGTGACCACCAAAGCCGCGGGAGAAAAGAGGAATCTTCTCCACTGGGCGTTCTCCCCGGGCAGAGTATAAAGACAGGACGAGCATTTGAGGCAGGCCCAGAAAGAGGAGGCAACTCACAAAACCGGGAGCAGAAAGGAATGGAAAAACGACCAAAGATTCACAGGGAAAAATCAAAGAGAGAGTTTCCAGTGACTATTGAATTTTGCAATTGTGTCTTCATTATTAATCGCAAAGGCTATTATGTTCCCTGTGCCAGGCACAGATCAAGCACATGGTCTTACCTGATCCTCACACCACTCTTGAAGTGTGTGTTACTATCTGCAGAACTGTCCCCGGGGTGGCTGAGGGCAAAACGCAGAGCACAGTGGGTTGAGGGGTGACAGAGTGGGGAGGACGCAGTCTGCAGTGGGATAAATGTGGGATAGAAAGGGACCGAGCCAGTGTGCCAGTCACGTTAGCAGTGCTTTCCGTGTCATCCAAACACAGCTCTAGCAGGAATGTGCCGTGCGCCACCAAAGAAGAAACAGATCTGGAGGCTCCACGTGGCCCCCAAGCCTGTCCTCTTTCCGACAAACCCACCGGCCCGCAGAGGGAACCCACGTTTCGTGAGCGTTTTGCTGCATCTGGCCGAGGAACAGTGCTGAGGACACTTGCATGCACTGCACACGGGAACTCCAGTTGAAAGGGTAGTTTCAGTGTTGATAACGTGGTGATCAAGGGCCTGAGGCCACAAATCAGACTCTCCGAGAGTGGAGCTCAGCTCTGCCAACTACTGTTGCCTCAGTTTCCTCCTCTGTAAAAGGGGCTTTGTTGTGAAAGTGTTTTGAAGACAAGACATGTGAAACCTAAAGAACACGGAGTGTCTGGGGCCCAAGTGTGAGGTGAAATGTTAGCTAGTAGTTTAGTCTCTGTTGTGAAGCCAAGAAAAGAGAGAACGCGGAGGAGTATCAGAGCTAGCAGCTCTCGGAGCCTGCTCTGAACCCCGGGGTCTTCGGACACACCGCGCCATCCCACGGAGAAGCCCCTTGAGGGACTGGGGGTGGCGCTGGGGTGTGTTGCCTTGCTCGCGTGTGTTTAACGTGCGACTGGCTCGCGCACGCTTCTCTCCCCCAGCAGGTGGGGGCGAGGAGGGCAGGTGTGCCGGGCGTGTGCTCGGACGGCCGTGGGGACAGGACGCAGGTGCCGGAGGCCCCGTCCCGGCCGGGAGGCCCAGGAAGGGAAGCCAGGACGGGGTTCGCGTCGTGCTGATGTTTGGAATCAGATGAGGGGGAAAAAAGCCAGGGAGAAACTGGTTCACTTTGCTCTCTTTCCAGCCAGGGCGCGATTAAAAAATAAATAAATGGAACCGTCCCTCCTACCCTTTCTTTCGTCCTCGAGCTTCTCCTTGCCCGTCCCCTCCCGGCCACCCCACCTCACCCCACCCCGCCTCCCCCGTCCCTCCCCCGCGGGCGCTCTGGTCCCTCCCCGCGACGCCCGAGCGCGAGGGCGAGGCCGGCTGCGCCTCTGCCGGGGGCGAAGGAACCGAGTCAGAGAGAGTCTCGCTCTCGCACACACGCGCACGCACACGCACACACACGCGCACACGCACACGCAGACCGGCCGCCGCCGCGATCCCTGCAACAGCAGCGCCTCCCGGCCGCGGCGCGCACCCCGCTCCGACGCGGCGCTGGTCCTCGTCCCGGCGCGGCCCGTGCGCGGGGTGTTCCCGAAAACAAAGCGCAGGGAGGGTAGAGACAGACCCTGGAAACGCCCGCGCCACGCACGCCCGACCCACAGCTCCTTCCTGGCGTCCGAGTGGCGACGGTGCCCGCGCCGCCGCGAGGGGACAGCCACCTGCCAGTCTGCGCTCGGCGGCGCAGGACGCGCGGCTCGTCGCTGTCCTGTCCCGGCGGTGTCCCGGCTCCGGGCGCCCTCGCCCCAGCTGGTCTGAAGGTCGACCCTCGGCTCCGCGGCGGACCCATCGCGCCTCGGAGTGTCCCCTGCGGCGCCGGGACCTCGCGATGGCCCGGGCGCGCGGGCTGCTCTGCCTGTGGCTGGGCTGCTTCTGCCTGAGCCTGGCGCAGGGGGAAAGGCTGGAGCAGCGTCTCCCGGAGCCCCACAAAGCCGTGCCAGGGGACCGCACGGCAGGTGGCGGCCCGAACCCGGAGCTGCAGCCACAAGACAAGGTGTCGGAGCACATGCTGCGGCTCTACGACAGGTACAGCGGCGGCGGCGGCGGCAGCGTCCAGGTGGCGCGGACTCTGGGCTCCCCAGAGCGAGGCTCGCGGCCCCTGCGCGCCCGGGTCCTGCGCGAAAGCAACACGGTTCGCAGCTTTCGAGCCAGAGCAGCAGGTGAGTGCGCGAGGCGACCCCCACCCCTCCCACAGTCCCGCCCCGGGACCCCGCAGCTTCCTCTTCTGCCCCCGCTCCAACGTGCTGCTTGGGGACCTTTCCCCGCCCTCCGCAGCCGCCCCCGGGGCCCCTCTGCCCGGCACACCCAGCATTTCCCCAGCCGAGTCTCAGCCTAGTTCTAGACCCTACAGTCCGAGCGAGAAGTGGAGAGAAGCGCAGAGCAGAGGAGGGGACGGGCGGTAGGAACCGTGCGGAAGAAGGGACGGGGTGACCCCGTGCCCTGCGGAGCCCGCCTGCCCTGGGTGCCTGGAGCACGGGGGCACCTCATTCTGCTGGTTCCTAAACCGCTCGGCGGCAATTCCCCTGGGCTGGGCGTTAGCCGTGTGTACCAAGGGGTCTGTGCCATGTTATGCCAACCCCGGGCCGAGAGAAGCCAGACTCCAACTAGAAGCCCTTCCCTCGCCTCTTGGATACTCGCTTCTGAGAGCTGGATCGTGCGCTGGCTCTTAGCTCGCGCCCTTTTTGTTACTGTAACTGACACGTTCTACTCGACAGTTTTCCTTGGTGGCAAAAACACAAACAAAACCAGGTGCTCTGGTGTTTTGATTATTTAAAACCCATCTGGGCAAACAGAGGTTGTACCATCCATCCTGGGAGGAGCTGGGAGAGGGGGAGGGAGCAGCCGGCCGTGGATGTCAACACCTCCTGGAATCTACCCAGGAGAATCTGCTCATCCCGTTTCTCAGCACAGATCACTGCGGGCTGAAATGCGTGGCTTAGCGAGGTTTCTCGTAGCCCCTGCACTGAGGCAAATAACTCATGCTAACAGCCTCCCTCCCTTGTGCTAACAGCTTAGGGGCAAGTTTTCCCGGACACTGACTCTGCTTATACGCTTTGAGGATGGACCAGGCATTTTCCTTCACTGCGTTCGTGATAA